>NC_135806.1:26433471-26564308 GCF_964213995.1 Mustelus asterias
TGACTCTCCTGCCCCACCTGTCATCCAAGCTAGGTGGTTCAATTACATTAATACATTTTATTTACTTCGGCCAATAGCGTTCTACCTTCTAGCAGAATTAGGAATTAATTGGTCAATGTAACCCACTGATTCCACCCCCCTGCCCCATTGCCTAATAACCTTACACAAATCCGGTAGGTTCAAGGGTTGCTCCTAACACCTGCAGTCCTGGGAACGAGAAGGGAGTCATCTTCCCGATCTGTTTTTCTGTCCCCTTATCAGTGGAGGCTGAATTGCATCTATTCATTAGAACTAGAGCTGAATCCTTCTATTTACCTTATTTTAGTAGTCTCAGAACGCAGGGATTTCTCTATCCCCTGTATAGCCTGTTCAATAATACACTTTCAAAAATACATGTTTAAATCCTCTAACTATGGTTATATGTGTTTCTATGCAGACAGTACCTCTGTAAAATATATATGGCAGTCTGTGATTCTTATCCACAGACTGTCATATATATTTTACAGAGTTATCCAGTCTGGCTTTTTTAATTCATTTGTGGGACATGAGCATCGCTAACTGGCCAGCATTTATTGCCCATCCCTAGTTTCCCTTGAGAAAGTGGTGCTGAGCTGCCTTCTTGAATCGCTGCAGTCCATGTTCTGTGGGTTGACCCACAATGCTGTTAGGGAGGGAACTCCAGGATTTTGACCCAGTGACCTCGAAGGAACAGTGATATATTTCCAAGTCAGGATGGTGAGTGGCTTGTAGGGGAACTTGCAGGTGGTGTTCCCATTTATCTGCTGCCCTTGTCCTTCTAGATGGAAGTGATCATGGGTTTGGAAGGTGATGTCTAAGGATCTTTGATGAATTGCTGCAGTGCATCTTGTAGATAGTACACACTGCTGCTACTGAGCGTTGGTGGTGGAGGGGTTGAATGTTTGTAGATGTGGTGCCAATCAAGCGGGCTGCTTTATCCTGGATGGCGTCAAGCTTCTTGAGTGTTGTTGGAGCTGCACCCATCCAGGCAAGTGGTGAGTATTCCATCACACTCCTGACTTGTGCCTTGTAGATGGTGGATAGGCTTTGGGGAGTCAGGAGGTGAGTTACTCGCCGCAGTATTCCTAGCCTCTGACCTGCTCTGTCGCCACTGTGTTTATGTGGCGAGTCCAATTGAGTTTCTGGTCAATGGTAACCCCAAGGATGTTGACAGCGGGGGATTCAGTGATGGTTACACCATTGAATGTCAAGGGGTGGTGGTTAGAGCATCTCTTAATGGTGATGGTCATTGCCTGGCATTTGTGTGGCACGAATGTTATTTGCCACTTGTCAGCCCAAGCCTGGATATTGTCCAGATCTTGTTGCATTTGAACATGGACTGCTTCAGTATCTGAGGAGTTGCGAATGGTGCTGAACATTGTGCAATCATCGGTGAACATCCCCACTTCTGACCTTATGATGGAGGGAAGGTCATTGATGAAGCAGCTGAAGATTGTTGGGCCTAGGACACTACTCTGAGGGACTCCTGCAGAGATGTCCTGGAGCTGAGATGACTGATCCTCCACAACCATCTTCCTATGTACCAGGTATGACTGCAACCAGCGGAGAGTTTTCCCCCGATACCTATCGATTCCAGTTTCTCTAGGGCTCCTTGATGCCACACTCGGTCGAATGCGACCTTGATGTCAAGGGCAGTCACTCTCACCTCATCTCTGGAATTCAACTTTTTTGTCCATGTTTGAACCAAGGTTGCAATGCGGTCAGGAGCTGAGTGACCCTGGCGAAACCCAAACTGGGCATCACTGGCAGGTTTTGCTGAGCAGGTGCTGCTTGATAGCACTGTTGATGACCCCTTCCATCACTTTAGTGATGAACGAGAGTAGACTGAGCGTTAATTGGCCAGGTTGGATTTGTCCTTTTTGTGTACAAGACATACCTGGGCAATTTTTCACATTGGTGGGTAGATGCCAGTGTTGTAATTGTACTGGAAGAGCTTGGCTAGGGGAGCGGCAAGTTCTGGAGCACAAGTCTTCAGTACTATTGCCGGAATGTTATTTAATAGCCTTTGTTAGTGTTTTAATCCCAGGGTGTTTCAAATTCCTCGAACACACTAATACCTTGCTGTGGCTGGAAATAATTAGAACTTGGGTGAAATCCAGAAGTAGTGCAGCTGTTTGAGTGAATAAGGGGAAATAGAACAGTGTCCCAGACTTTCAACATATAGACAAACAGCAGCGCTGATCTACGTGTCAACTGGTGATACAAAAACATTGCCCCCAAGTTGTGTTTGGAAGAAATTTTAAGAGAGTCCAATGGAAAGCAGAAAGGTTGGGAACCCTAAAATGACCTGGAAAAACCAATGAATCACATTTTCTTATCTTAATTTCGTTATAACTTTGAATATAATTGTTGACGGAAAATTTATTTTTTTATTTTGTCTTTTTTGGGACTATTTGTAAGAAAAATAAATATTTGTGGATTAGTTATCTTTGGTAGCCTTTCAGCCCAGCATACATTATTTTTGATGAAATTGTGAAGTATTTTATGCTTGTGCTGTGATGGTGTAATATTCTTTATGATGTGATAATGAGAATGTTTGATCATTATCCAGGTTTTCACTTCCATTTGCTAGTCATGAACAGATCCAGATCTGCTGCAGTTAATTCACTATGTTTTGTTGTTGTATAATAATTAATACTCTATCCCTCTTAAATAGGTAATTCAAAGCAAGTTATCATCTGAACCAGTCATAAGAATTTTGGAAAGATTTCCGAATATTTAGTTTTAAAATTCTGAATCCTTTACAGTAGAGTGTTTCAGATGCTGCTGCTGTTGGGGTTTTGTGTCATTACAAACCGCCTTATTGTACTTATTCATCTTCAGCTCTCATTTTTCACACCATTCTCCAGTGAGTCTCACTCTTTTGCCAGTGTTCTGTCTTTGGCTTGAGTTTTCACAATAGTTTTTGTAATGTGACTGGAAAATGAACAGTATCATTTTTTACAGTTTGGTACCATCATAATTTGAAAGTTGTAGAGCAATGCAAAATCGTGTTCAATGTTTAAAATTGTCAAATTTATTAAATAATTATGAAAATAATCCAACAAATATAGTGTGTAATTACAGTGGGACAATTTTACCGACATCAATAGACAACAAAGTTCTACTTGTAAACACTATGGGGGCGATTCTCCCAGCCTGCTGTGCTGCTTTTGTAATGCAGCAGGCCGGGAGATTCTAGCGGCCTCCCCGCTGGGCGCTACGGCCTTTGTGCTACAAATTTCTGGGGTTATCAGGCCCATGCCAGAAATTGGCATGGAGCTGCCTAATATATGCAAACCCTAATTTAAGTAGGATTTAAATGACATTAGTGGGTTCGGGACTGAAATTTCAGGGCCTGCTAGCCTATCCAACCTCCCAGCCAGGAGTGTTTCACTCCAGCGGGGTTTAGCATAGCTCCCCACTTGCAGGGAGCTGGTAGCCTGACCCCGCTGGAGTGAAGGGGAGGCGATCGAGGCTCCCAAGAGTCTCACCAGGGGCAGGTGCTGCTGGGCGTTGCCACCTTCGCAGTGCCAGCCAGGGCCCTCTGGTATTGCCCAAGCGGCAAAATGACAATGCCCAGGGAGCATTTATTAGGCCTATCAGGCATGGGCGGTGGGGCCTAATGGGGGTGGGGCCTCCGGGGTGCAATTTGTGGGGATGGAGGGTCCCGCTGCCACTCTGCACTTTGGGCTGAGTGACAGAGAGACGGAGTCCAGCGATTGAGGGGGGGGCGGGGTTCAGCACTGCGGTGAGAGAGGATGGGGGGGGGGGGGGGGGGGGGAATTGAGGCTGGCCTGAGCATGTTCGGGGGTGCCAGCGATCGGGCTGTGGCGATGTGGGGTAGCAGGGCTAGCAAGCAATCGAGCTGGCCAGTGATCGGGAGGCTGGCAGACGGGCCACTGCACATGTGCCGATCTCGGCACTGACAGAATGGCGCATGTGTCGTGGCCTGCTCAGTGCTATGCTGCTGCCCTCACCAGTAAAAATGAGTCCGGCTCACTGATTTCTGGAGTGAATCATGCAGTGCACAGAATGTGGGAGATTCATTTTAAAACTCCCACTGAAAAAACCAGCGCGAACTACTCCTGTTTTTACGCGAATTCGATACTTAGAATTTTTTTGGGGGGGAATCAACCCCTCTTGTAAATTATATTTGCTATTTTAAATTCACCATTTCTTCAGGGATTTCTCCCACTTGCACTCAATTTTTGAGAACACTCAAGAAACTTTACTCATTGACTATTCAACTGTCCTTCAAGAGAACGTTTGAAATACTCCTAATTTAAACCTATCCTTGTTTTTATGCTATTTAAGAGAGTAAGCTAGTGCATTGTGCATTTTTGATAGCTGACTTCTCTGATTCAAAAAGCAGTTAGCAATCAAATACAAACAATCTAGTTTCAAAATTGTCATACATTTTCTGAAAGGAGACCACGATATCAATAGGGCTTCCCAAACTTTCCCAGCCGTGGAAGCCTTTTGACCTGAAGGAACTCCTGAGAAACATTGTTCATATATTGAAAAGTTAAATCACAAAAAAATGATTATTATTGAGCAATAGCTACAAACATACTAAAACAAACTATATGTATACAATTACTATAATAAACAAGTTCTTTGGTCAACAAATATTTCCAAGTCTTAACTTTTTGTCATTTTTAATGGGAGCATCCACTCGCGCACACTCCCGCATTCTCACTCATCTCTTTCACCCCAAACCCAGTTTGGGAACCCATGCATCACAACATTGTATCAAGGTGCATGCACAACTGCTAAAATGCTGTTGTGCAACCATCCTCCATTTAAGAGGATAGAGACTACAATGACAACAGCAGTTTGTAGTTGCGAAGAATAACATTCCAAGGTGGTGCACCGCAGTCTAGTCAGATAAACATGACCGTTAGATTAAAGAAGGAAGTATTGATGGAGTTTTAAAAGCTTCTTGATCAAGGAGTTTGGTTTTATGGACGAGAGGGAGGTGGAGATGTTTAGAAAACTGGAGCAATTTTTTAAACAATTACATTTAAATATAAAGTTGACAATGACAAAACACTTGACTGATTATTGAGAATTGTGCACAATTATTTTGCACAGAAATTAGACCCTGGAGGCCTGCACTGAATATATTCTGACCATAGACACCTTGTTACCATATGAAATAATTCTAATGCTAATTCAAAACAAGTCAAAGTCTAGTGCTTGAAAATTAATTGACCTAAAACTGTTAATTCAAACTTCATGGTGTTTTTGCCCATGATCTGTAATGAAAGAAAGATTAGTTTGATAAGGGTAAAAGCCAGGGATTTTGTTTGAATGAGGAATTGCCTGTTTATATGAATATTAATAAGGTAGTATTTAATTTAATCCTGTTACCCACATCTCTTTTACAGACCTGTTATTTCTGTGATACCACCACCAGCACAAGTTGCACCAAGCATTTCAGCCCCCAAGTGTAATGAATTTGAATTGATGGAAAATGAAAGCTTCAGTTTCGAGTCACAGATTGTTATACCAAGGAAGAGCCAGAAGCCAAATAAGCAGGAAAATACATGTGCCTCAGATATAAAGGAAGTAATAAAGAAAGGAAAACATAACAAAACAGCAGAAAAAGAAGTTGCTACCACGGATGCAAAACAAGATACTTTACTAAGTGAGCCCATGCCCGTTCTTACACAGTTAGGAGACAAAGAAACTTCCAAAGTGAACAAGCCAACCAAACTGGAAGAAGCTGGCAAAAGATCATCTGAACTTCCCTTGAGGAATAATATGGAGGAATTTCAGGAAGAATTACAAAATGAACCCCCATCCACCTCTAAACAACCTTTGACCCCCAAACAAAAAACAAAATTAGAACCTGTAAACCAAAGGTCAGGAAAAAAATATGCTTCAATTGAGGGCAATGGAGATGAATGTGAGACATTGCAAGAACAGCCGCCATCGAGGGTTGTAGAAAAAACAAAAGGAATGGAAATGTGCAAAATTTCTAAACAGGGTGCAGTTAATTCTAAGAATGCTGCAAAATCTGATAGTTTGGCCAATTTGTCCAAAGCAGTAGCAAGCAATAGAAAAAGAATTTCATACACAGAATCTGACATTCCAAACAAAAATAAGGTGGTCAGCCAACCAATGTCATCAGGTAATCATTTTATATTTATTCTAAAGCAGTATTTAATTACTGATTATTTCCTGCATAAAAGTGATTCAAATATAATATAATGAGCTAAACTGATCAAAATGACTTTACTTTGAACCATTGACTGTTTAAAATGCAAGCTGCTCACACACCATCAGTGAATCAATTAAATTGGCAGCAGATGCCATATCTCATCCTAGCATTCTGAAGATTGAGTACACAGACATCTGCTCCTGATTTTCCACATAGTTGACACAGAGAGAAAATAACTTGGACAAATATCTTTGAAACAGAATGGAAGCAAGCCACACCAAAGTTGATTTCTATCAACCAGTGAGCAATTTGAAGGGCTGATAATGGAGGCATTATAATGATGTTCCCTGTCATCTTTAACTGAATTAAGAAATCATTTTAATTTATAATAAACTTATTTCCAGGTTTTTCCTGCATAAGTTGTTGTTGGCTATGTCTTTTATTCTGTGTGAATTGCCCAATATATATCTTCATCACTTAAGGAAACCGGCATAATTTTTATTGGTTCAAATATTTTTCAAAATATAATTATTGTAAATTGTCAGTTTAAAAATAAAATTACTGATTTGTTCTTCAGAAAAATAGATGAATACTCAAAGATATGGGCAATACATTAAAAGCTCAGTTGTGAACAGCAGTTGGAAACCCAGAATTGCCAACATTTGAGTCCTGAAATCTGCAGAAGTTATTTTAATCCTTGCGATTAAACGCTATTTTTGATGGGTTAAGTTTCCTGTATGAATCATATGTATTAAAAGAAAATCCTACAAATTATGGAACTTCGGACTAACTGCCCTTTTTGTTAGGTCAACAAGTTTTTAAAAATCTGACTTTCACAGTCGTGCTAAGGCCATGACCAAAGGAAAGCCCAAGTATAACAAGTTATCATCCTTTCATACAGATATGTAATCAATATAAATTACAGTACAGCATTTATGGAGCTAGCTCTTCAATTGGGACAACTGACTCCAATCCCCTTATTTTAGAATCATAGAATCCCTACAGTGCAGAAGGAGGCAATTCGGTCTGTTGAGTCTGTACTGAGTCTCCAACAGAGCATCTTACTCGGCCAACCCCACATCCACCCTCCTGCCCTATTCCCATAACCCCACATATTTACCCACTAATCCACCTACCTACACATATTGGAACATGAAGGGGCAATTTAACATGGCCAATCTACCTACACATTTTTGGAGTGTGGGAGGAAACCAGAACATCCTTTTCCTGTTCTTTTTTTCTGCATCCATTTTTGAACTTTATGGAAAATTGTGAGAAGAGCATTTTCAAAGGACTTGAAAAGAAAATTCTTGACAGAATACTGTAGCCTCCTAACAATAGATTGCAGCAGCACCATCAATCAAATGGCTGAATTTGCCCGTGAGGCGGCATGGTAGCACAGTTGTTAGCTGCTGCCTCATTGGAAGGACCACTTGAACAATGTGGCTTGTATTTTATTTCCAAATGTCAAACGGTGTCCCTTTGCTCATCCATTAGTTTAATGTGAAAACAAAAATGCTTAAAAATAAACTTTATTCAAAGTACTTTGATAGTTTTATGGGATCTGGATAATCTCATTTTCCTGTTTCATTACAGATTATAACAGTTTGACCAAGTGTGTGGATCCAGTATCTGTACCATTGACAGAAGTTACAGCAGATGATCAAGAAGCTGAGAAGTTAGCTGGGTTGGAAACAAACAAACTAAAAGCCAGCCTGCTCAGTGGCAAGAACAAGGAAGCAACCATTTTAAGTGCATCTCAAACTATTTCAAGACTTCCACAAAGAATTCATTCAAAAGGGTAAGAAAACTAGACAGCAAAAGTAAAATCAAAATAGATTTTCCTGTTTGGTTTATCATCAAGTTCAGACAGTAAATTTAAACATGCAGAGCACACTTGGGCATTGAAACTGGCAAGTAAGTGGATTCAATCTGAACTTTACTTACCAAGCATCAATTTTACTTGGTGATTGCAGTCAAAATTAAAGCATTAGTCTTGAAAAGCAAACTTGCATTTGTCTAGAAAATGCTTAGCAGGTCATGCAACAATTGTGGAGCTGTAACACTTCAGGTTGATGACTCTTAATCAGACTTGAGGACAAATAGAAATGTAGTGGGCTTTGAGCAAGTGCAAGGAGGTAGGTGGACAGAAAGAATAAAAGGGAATGTCAATACTAGGGTGAAAATCTACAATAGCATGAGAGATTAAAGGATAAAAAGTTTCATGTCACAAAAAGCTCAGATTGGCAGTTATTCAATGCAAAGTAAATGAATAAAAAAAAACAGAAAAATGTGGGCAGCACAGTGGGTAGCACTGCTACTTCATAGCGCCAGGGACCTGGATTTGATTCTGGCCTTAGGTGACTGTCTGTGTGGAGTTTGCACCTTCTCCCCATATTGCGTGGGTTTCCTCCAGGTGCTCCGGTTTCCTCCCACAGTCCCAAGATGTGCAGGTTAGTTGGATGGACCATGCTAAATTGTCCGTTGGTATCTAAAGATGTGATTAGCCATGGTAAATGTGTGGGGTTATGGAGACAGGGCGGAGGGAAGGGCTTGGGTGGGATACTCTTTCGCAGGGTCAGTGCAGAGTCAATGGGCCAAATGACCTCTTTCAGCACTGTCGGGATTCTATGAAACAAAGTGGAAATAGAGCTTATGATCAATATTGTTGAACTCAGTGTTGAGTCCAGAAACCTGTAGAGTGCTGAGTCAAAAGATAAGGTTTTGTTCCTTGAGCTTGGATTGAACTTCACTGGCACACTTGCAAGCCCACGGGAGCAAAGTAGAAAATTGAAGTGACAAGCTGCAGGAAGCTCAGGGTCACACTTGTGACATCCAGTCTGCGTTTCATCTCCCCAGTGTAGAGAAGACCATGTTTGAGCAGTGAATACAGTATAACAAATTAAAAGAAGTTTCAGTTAATTACTGTTTCACTTGGAAGGAGGGTTTGGTGCTTTGATAGTGAGAAGCGAGGAAGTAAAAGAGTAGCTGTTATATTGACTGCATGAATGGAAAGGTGCTGTAGAAAAGGGAGGGGGCATTAGGATGACTGAGGAGTGTTGCAGAGGGAATGTCCCTTTCAGAATGCTGAAAAGGGAGGGTAATTACGTAGGGTTATGTGGCTAGGGCCTGGGTGGAGTTGTTGTCGATGCATGGTTGCTGGGCCGAATAGCCACCTTCTGCACTGTAGGGATTCTATGACATTAGTGAAAGGATTTTGGCTTAGAAGATCAGCAAATAGAAACATCAGGGTTGAGTTTAGGAATAATGAAGGATAGAAAAACTGGTAAGAATCATTTATAGACCTTGTAACAGCAATTATACTATTGGACAGAGCATTATACAATAAATAACTGGAGCTGTAACAAAGCCAAAGTAATAATTGGGAGTAATGGGAGGACTTTAATCTACATAAAGAATGGAGAAATTAAATTGGCAAAGGTAGGGCTGAACTTAATGGCTGCAACAGTCATCAACTGGCTGAAAAGTCATGACTACCCTGCTGCAGCCATTTCCAAGGACCTTGATATAGCTAAATATTAATCAGGAAATTAACAGCTTGCCATTGGGGTTCCTGTGCCTTTAAAGGTGTTGATTCTGCCTGAAAGAGCTGCTGGCGAATTAGAAGGCTGGTAGCTCTTCAGTCTCAGCAGTGTCATTGGTTATGGTGGACACGGCTGGTTAGGCAGCAGTCAAATTTTCCTGTTCTCCCTATTTGTTGAGAGTGCAGTATTGTATATGGTGTCTTGAAGTATGTTCCATTTTACTTCTGCAATCTGTGTGGGAATGGCAGACAGTGCCTGTTCATTGAGTTGAGGAACTGTTTATTCCTATCTGGGTAGGTTGTATGGCTGTCACAGATACAAGGAAAAATAAGTGTTAGGTACACAAAGCAAATGGTAACAACAAATGGTCTCTGTACATTTTGATTTATCTTTCTTTTGCTATAGTGCGAAAGGAAAGTGGGCCATGCCTTATGGTCCTTGCTCACTGTTGTGTTGGAATCCCTCAGTAGATTAAGATCCGTCTTAAGGATTCTGCTGAAAGCAATGCCTACTTCTTCATCGAATTGATCTTTTGTCTCTGTAGCAAAGCACAGTGTTGAAGCATGGGTGCTGCTTGAAGCAAACAGCACATTGTGAACCATTTGTTGGGAGATTCTATCATTGGAGAACATAGAGTTGCTTATACCCTCATTCGAACTCTTCTTCTCCAGAGAATGTGTGATGCTTTTCTCTCAGTAATCCACTTTCAGCTTCCCTAGAGGGGACAGTGCTCGCTATGTAAATATTCAGCGTATCAAGTCCCATGTTGGTCAAGGCAATCTTGCAGGAGTTGCCCAGTTGCAAGATGTCTGTCAGTATTTCTTTATGGTTGTTTCATTGTTCGCTTGGTGTGACAGATCTGGTTTACTGGTTGAGTAGACTTTAAGCACCCACTTGAAGCAGGTGAACAATGGCAACATCTTACAAGTTGGGGGCTGCCCAGCTGAACATGATTGATGCTGATCAGTGGTACACAGTTCTCCCTTGCATCTCTGGGGAAAGCCTGTTATGCCGGTTTGCACTAATCGACTTGAGTTTATCTCTCATAACCTGTCTCCTAGTTAACACTATTGTGTTTAGGCTCTGCAGTGAAACTGGAATGTCCTCTACAGGGCTTAAGATTGGCCAGTTGGACCAAAAGGTATGCTGTGCGCCACATTTGGCACCAGCTTGGTTGCAGGAGTTTCTAAAAAGATGACATATTTGGGTATCAGATTGCATTTGGATACCACTCCAGATATTTCATCGGGGTTTGCCCTCTTAATCTTCATCCCCTCGAAGTTTCCAAAAGACAGTGGGGCTATTTTTCCACAGCTATTGAATTTAATTCAGGTATTCCAAAAGGAATCTATAAAACTGCATCCAGGTAGAAAGTGGTGAGGCCACAGAGCAATGATAAACACTGAACAATACGAACAGGGATCTCTGTTGTTGCTTTGTTCCCATCAGTCTTGACTATTTCAGTATTCCCCTTGCTAGTCTTCATGCAATCTTTCATCCTACATAATAAGCATGCTCATCCAAAACTTTGCTACACATATTTTAACTCCCACCAAATCTGATTCACCCATTACCCAATCTGCTTTCAGTCTGACAATGCCCTCGTGTTAAATTCCATATCCTTGTTTTCATAGGAAGAGTAGACTATTCGTTTCTTGTACTTGTTCCTCCATTCACTGAGATAATTTGATCTGTCTTTGCCCCATACCTCTATTAAAAATAGATTCATTTCAGACTTAAAATTAAAAATTGATCAGCTGAAATTTGCTTAAGAGAGTTCCAAACTTCTATCATTTACATGTAGTAATGTTTCTTAACTTCACTCCTGAAAGTTCCGACTCAAGTTTTAGACAATGCTTCCTATTCCCAGACCCTCCAACCAGCAAACATGTTTTTTTCTTTATCTGCCTTTCCTGTTCCCCTTAATACCATGAATATATTGATCAAATCATTCCTGTACCTTTTACATTCAAGGGATTGTAACCTAGTTTGCAAAATCCCACTTTGTAATTTACCTCTTGTTATCATTCTGGTAAATGTTTGCTGGGATAGTGCTTTGATCTATTCACAGTGTTGTCTAACCTGGGTTTTGTGTAGCTGTAGTATATCTTCTACCTCCTCCTCGCCCCAACATTGCATTAGCCTTTTTGATTATATTCCAGACATTTTAAGGATCAACCCCTCCTCCCCCGCCGCAATTCAACTTTAAATACATATTTAAAGCACAAATCATTTGCAGGACTGAGAAAAGGTAGATTAATGGCATTAATTGAATAAAAGCAAAATACTGCAAATGCTTGGAATCAGAAATAAAGGAGTAATATGAACTCAAAACCTTTTCTCTCCATACATACTGCCACACCTACTGAGTTTATTCAGCATTTTCCAGCATTAATTAAATAACTCTTTCAAGAGCTGTCACAGGCACATTCGGATGAATGGCCTCATTTTGTGCTGTGTTGCTCTCGGTTTAAGTTTGGCAGTGTTGGGCACCTGTAATCTTGGTAATCATCAGCCGTTACACAATTCTGAGGAAGGAGTATTATCTTTCACTTTATAAATTGTAGTTCACAAAATATTTCCTTTTACAAGTTAGCCCTTAAAAACTCTCCTCTATTTTCTTCTTTTTGTTTATCAATAAGTTGACCTCATTAACTATGTTGCAGACCAACCTTGAGTACAAGTAAAACACCTGCAGTTTTCAGCAGCAAAGGTGCGAATAATAAGCAAAAGGAGTGCCCAACTGAAAATGCTGTCCCATCCACCTCAGCAATTGGAAAGCAGAAGAAAGAACAAGCACTTTCGTTCCCTAATAAGTTTGGGATAAAGTAAGTCGTTATCGGAATGTTATTACAATTGCTCGATGTGGTTTTTAATTTTTTTAAATTATTCAAAAATGATTTAAGGTCTGATCTAATAAGAAA
Organism: Mustelus asterias; assembly: GCF_964213995.1. Classification (NCBI taxonomy): domain Eukaryota; kingdom Metazoa; phylum Chordata; class Chondrichthyes; order Carcharhiniformes; family Triakidae; genus Mustelus; species Mustelus asterias. The sequence goes on from NC_135806.1 coordinate 26,446,128, forward strand.
TGAACAAAGAATTTGTTAACTAAGCACGGAACCATATATTTATAACATGCTAAGAAAGCAAACATACCAGAAAAGTATATTTGAATTTTTAAGTCCATAGCATTTTTCATTAGATGAACTTTGGAACTTTTCCATCATTCAAGAGGGTATGCAACCTTGGAATCTCTTTCAGTTACCATGATTCTGCAAAAGTCACAAAGGAAATCCTGTAGTGTAAAGTTTATTTTTTTTTAAATCAGCCCACAAAAATTATTTTAAGACCATTTGTAACAGGCTCCTTGTGTTACAAAGTGATCTGAACTATGAGATTTACCTCAACTGCAAAGTAGCAGAAACATCATTTATTGTTCCCTGCAGAACGTCTTAGTTGGATTTTGAAGGAAGGAAGAAGCAAACGAATAACGTTTGTTTTAAAGACTCCTCTTATCCTTCAACAATTCACTGCATATAAATGCAAATTTGCATTTGCAAAAGGATCAGATGCGACATAGTCCAATAAATTTTCTGCCCTGGTTTGTCATATGATTTACTGTGCCATATTACAGTTGTTATCCAAGGGAAGTCCTCTCATAACTTTCTATGAAGATGATCGTCTCCCACATCAAATAAAGTTCTATTCATGTTTAACATTTTGTTTTTTGTAATTAATTTTAAGTTCTAATGATCCTTAGTACAGTTAAATGCAGCTGTCTTGATTGCTGACATAGTTAAGCCAACACATTTACCACTGAGTTGGATATAATACTAACCAGGGTTCCTTTTAAAATTTTATTGATGTGCACAGCCAGTGTTTTTAATGCTTCCACTCACAGGGCCTGATTTTACCATCGCGTTGTGCCTGTTTTTGGGCGCGAAAACTTGGTAAAGTCGGGCGTGAAGTGAGTAGTGCGATCTGCGCCCGCCTCCACGCCGGTTCCCCCTTTACCAAGGCCCAAAAATGGCCGCGATCGGGACCATGCCCAAAATGGGCGCGATGGCCATTTAAATGCATTTGCATGCATGTAGATTGCATGGCGATAATGTTGTACACATCCACAGTGCAAAAGTGTAACTAAATTTTTTCCCACGGGAATTGGTCACCCTGCCGTGTTCGTTGTGACTGAGTGGATCAGGATGATATGGAGGTACAGGTCTCTTTGGAATGCTGGAAAGGACAGAAAGATGTGTTTTGTGAGAGCACCACACTGCAGTTGGCAGAAATGGCAGAGTATAAAAAGCTGAATACAGAGGCCGATGGGTAAAAGCTGAGTGTATGGGGAACCCTATCATGTTATGGGAAGGGATGAGAGCACAACTGTGGGAAATGGGTCAGATATGGTTGAGGGCCCTATCATGAACGCATGACAGGGGGTGAGATTTGAAGAGGGATGAGTCAGAGGAAAGTGAAGTGAAATTAAGATCTGGAAGTGTTGGTGCCCTTGTGTTGTTGGAGTTTGTGCTCCCTAATACTTAAGAGGAACATAAATAGCAAACGTAACTCCATTATTCAAAAAGAGAGCGAAATCAAAAGCAGGAAGCTGCAGGCCAGTTAGTTTAACATCTGCCGTGAGGAAAATATAAGAAGCTATTATCAAAGACGTTAAAGCAGGACACTTGGATATATTTGAGGTAAAAATTACAAAGTCAGCATTATTTTGTGAGATGGATTTATCAATTTATTGGAGTTCTTTGAAGAAGTAACATGTGCTGTGGATAAAGGAGAACTTGCAGATGTATTGTATTTAGATTTCCAGAAAACATTTGAAAAGGTGCCACATCAAAGCTTTAAAAACCCATGGTATAGTGGGTAACATATTAACGTGAATTGAAGATTGGCTAGCTAACAGGAAACTGAGTAGGCATAAATGGGTCATTTTTTAGTTGACAATATGCAATGAGTGGTGTGTCACAGGATTTGGTACTGGGATCTCAACTTTTTATAATTTATATAAATGACTTGCATGAAGGACTGAAAGTATAGTTGCTAAATTTGCAGATGACGTAGTGATGGGTAGGAAAGTAAGTTGTGAATAGGACATAAGGAGGCTTCAAAGGAATATAAGTTGAGAATCATAGGATCCCTACAGTGCAGAAGGAGGCCATTCAGCCCATCGAGTCTGCACCAACAACAATCCCACCCAGGCCCCATCCCCACAACCCCCTGTATTTACCCTGCTAGGCCCCCTGACACTTGGGGGCAATTGAGCATGGCCAATCAACTTAACCCACACATCTTTGGAAAGTCGGAGGAAACCCACACCGACACGGAGAGAACGTGCAAACTCCACACAGACAGTCACCCGAGGCCGGAATTGAACCCGGGTCCCAGCGCCAAGAGGCAGCAGTGCTAACCACTGTGTCACCGAGAATCATAGAATCCTACTGTGCAGAAAGAGGCCATTTGGCCCATTGAATCTGCACCAACCACAATCCCACCCAGGCCCTATCCCCATATATTTACCCAATAATCCCTCTAACCTATGCATCCCGGGACACAAAGGGGCAATTTAGAATGGCCAATCAACCTAGCCCGCACATCTTTGGAGTAGGTAAACGTCTGGAAAAGGGAGTATAATGATAGTGAGGGAAAATATGAAGTTGTCCATTTTAGCAGGAAGAATAAAAAAGAAACATATAATTTAAATAATGAGGGATTGCAGGGCTTTAAGCTGCCAAGGGATCTAGGTGTCCTAGTGCATGAAAGGCAAAAGGTGAGTATGTAAGTACAGCAAGTAATTAGGAAAGCAAATAAATTGTTTTTGTTTATTGTGGGGGAATTGGAAAAAGTAGAGAGCTTATCTTAGACTTATACAGAACATTTGTGTGATAACATCTGCAGTACTACAGTTTTGTGTAGAGAATTGATCTCCTTGTGTAAAGAAGGATGTAGTTGTGGTGGAAGCAGTTCAGAGAAATGTTTACTAGACAAATACCTGGAAAGCTAGGATTGTCTTTGAGGAAAGATTGGGTTTGTGTCTGCTGGAGTTCAGAAGAATAAGAGCTGACTTGATTGAAACAGGCAAGGTCCTGAAGGGTCTCAACAGGGTGGATGTGAAGAGGATATTTCCTCTTGTGTGACAATCTAGAACTAGGGGTCACTATTTAAAAGTAAGGGGTCGCCATTTAAGACATAGATAAGAGTTTTTTTCTCTGAAGGTCACGAGTCTTTTGAACTAATTTCCTCAAAAGGTCGTGGAAGCAAGAGTATTTTGAATACTGTTAAGGCAGAGGTAGATAAATTCTTGATAACCATGGGGTGAAAGGTAATCGGGCAGATGGGAATGTGGATTTGAAGTTACGATCAGATCAACCATGATCTTGCTGAATGCGGATCAAGCTTGAGGGGCTGAGTGGCCTACTCCCGCTCCTAATTTTTATGTTTGTGGGCGATAGATGAGTCAAAGGATGAAGTTAAACTGTGGACCAGGACAGCTTTGAGATGGTGAGTTGGTGCCAGTGAAGAGAGAAATGAAGAGTGTGCCTTTGGTGACGCATGATTTTCAGTGTAGATCGCAGAATCTGACGAAACCAGCAGTTTGAGGAAAGTTGAATGTCTGAGGTATTTATAATTGTGGATGGTCCAAAACACGATGGCCAGATCTTAATTGGAATTCGTGAGCAATAAGAACTGGAGACAGCTGCTGAGGAAAGAAATGTGGCTCAGAAAGTGTGTTTTGGTAGATGCCTGGGGGGAAATCAAAAGCAATGAAAGTGAACAAGGTAAGAGACAAATAAAATCCTGTTAGAGAGAAGAGTAGGACTTCAAGTTTAGCATTCCAAGAAGAGAAATGGCAATAATTAAACAGTGATGCATGCTCTGCATGCTGGAAATCTGAAGAAAATCCAAAGATATGCGGGTTAGGTTGATTGGCCATGCTAAAGTTGCCCCTTAGTGTCCTGAGATGCGTAGGTTAGAGGGATTAGTGGGTAAATATGTAGGGATATGGGGGTAGGGCCTGGGTGGGATTGTGGTCGGTGCATACTTGATAGGCCGAATGGCCTCTTTCTGTACTGTAGGGTTTCTATGATTCTTCTATGAAAAAACAGCAATGCTGGAAACATTCAGTTCAGGCTGCATCTGTGTCGAGAAAAATAGCTAACGACTTTCATTCGACTGGGAGAAGTTAGGAATGTAATAGGTTTTAAGCAGGTGCCAAAGGAGCGCATGGAAAAAGAACAAAATAAATGTTTGTGATAGGGCAAAAGATAGGGGAGGCATTAAATGACAGAACAGTTGGTTGTGCAGGGCCAAAGGGATTATTAATGGGACAAGAAACAAAAGATATATCAAGAGGAGGTGTGAATGGGAGAATAGTGACCGGCTGCTACCCAAAAGCAAAATGAGAAAAACAAAGCTGAAACCTGTAGAAACAATGAAACAAAATGTGGGCAGAGATTAAATTCTGAAGTTGTTAAACTCAGTGTTGAGTCCGGAAGGCTGCAAATTATCTGGTTAAAAGATGAGGGGGACTGTTCCCTGGACTTGGGTTGTGCTTCATTGGGGCACTGCTGGAAGCTGAGCCAGAGAGGTCAGCATAAGAGTAAGGTGGAGAATTAAAATGGTAAACCACCGGAATCTTTGGGGGCAGGGAATGGGCGGGAATTACATTGTGAGCAGTGATTAAAATGAGCTTCTCGGCCTTTTGGCTAAGATCAAGTGTAGTATGGTCGGCAGCCCATGGTCGGCCGCACTTGGCCGAGGTCATTAGGTTCCACTGAAGCTTCATATGTTTCATATGAAGCAATTTTTTAAAGCGGCATCTCGGCCTTTTGGCTAAGATGCAAATGAGCTCAAGTCTTGAAGGAGGAACCTCCCCCTTCTCCAATCAACTTGGCTCATGTAGATCAGGCCCAGGACAGGGTGGTTTGGTCGCTCGCCCTGTCTTGTCAGCCTGGATCTGAAATGTCTCAACTTGTTGAGACTCTGAATTGGATTTGATTTGATTGAATTGGAAAAGTATATTTTAAAAAAAGCTTCTCGGCCTTTTGGCTAAGATCAAGTGTAGTATCGACATGCTATGCTTGGTTGAAGTCATTAGGTTACATTTTAGCTTCATTTGTAGCAATTTTTAAAAGCGGCATCTCGGCCTTTTGGCTAAGAGGCAAATGAGATCAAGCCTTGGAGGAGGTGCTATGCCTACTCCAATCAGCTTGGATCATGTAGATCAAGCCCAAATGTGGAGATGCCGGCGTTGGACTGGGGTAAACACAGTAAGAAGTTTAACAACACCAGGTTAAAGTCCAACAGGTTTATTTGGTAGCAAAAGCCACACAAGCTTTCGGAGCTCTAAGCCCCTTCAGGTGAGTGGGAATTCTGTTCACAAACAGAGCTTATAAAGACACAGACTCAATTTACATGAATAATAGTGGACAGAGTACCCTTCGTTGTCCAGTACTTCCCCGGAGCGGAGAAGCTACGGCATCTCCTCCGGAGCCTTCAACATGTCATTGATGAAGACGAACATCTCGCCAAGGCCATCCCCACACGCCCACTTCTTGCCTTCAAACAACCGCACAACCTCAAACAGACCATTGTCCGCAGCAAACTACCCAGCCTTCAGGAGAACAGTGACCATGACACCACACAACCCTGCCACAGCAACCTCTGCAAGACGTGCCGGATCATCGACACAGATGCCATCATCTCACGTGAGAACACCATCCACCAGGTACACGGTACATACTCTTGCAATTCGGCCAACGTTGTCTACCTGATACGCTGCAAGAAAGGATGTCCCGAGGCATGGTACATTGGGGAAACTATGCAGACGCTGCGACAACGGATGAATGAACACTGCTCGACAATCACCAGGCAAGACTGTTCTCTTCCTGTTGGGGAGCACTTCAGCGGTCACGGGCATTCGGCCTCTGATATTCGGGTAAGCGTTCTCCAAGGCGGCCTTCGTGACACACGACAGCGCAGAGTCGCTGAGCAGAAACTGATAGCCAAGTTCCGCACACACGAGGACGGCCTCAACCGGGATATTGGGTTCATGTCACACTATTTGTAACTCCCACAGTTGCGTGGACCTGCAGAGTTTCACTGGCTGTCTTGTCTGGAGACAATACACATCTTTTTAGCCTGTCTTGATGCTCTCTCCATTCACATTGTTTTGTTTCTTAAAGACTTGATTAGTTGTAAGTATTCGCATTCCAACCATTATTCATGTAAATTGAGTCTCTGTCTTTATATGCCCTGTTTGTGAACAGAATTCCCACTCACCTGAAGAAGGGGCTTAGAGCTCCGAAAGCTTGTGTGGCTTTTGCTACCAAATAAACCTGTTGGACTTTAACCTGGTGTTGTTAAACTTCTTACTGGATCAAGCCCAAGACAGGAGGTGAGAGCTCTGTCTTGTCAGCTTGGATCGGGAATGTCTCAACTTGTTGAGACTCTGAATTGGAGCTTGATTGGATTGAATTGGATGTATAAATTTTTTAAAAACTAAATTGAAACAATTGCAGGGAATTTGCTGTTTCACTTAAAGGCCTTGGACAGTGAAGAGTGAGGAGGTAGAGCAGGTGTTGCAGCTTCAGCATTTCATGGAAAGGTGGATAGGATATTGGGGGTGATTGAGCAGGGGTGCCCGGGATGTTCCGGAGGGAATGGTCCCTTTAATGCTGGGAGGGTCAGGGAAGATAGTTTGGTGGTAGAATTATTGGCAGAGGATAATCCATTAAATACAGAGGCTGGTGGAATGGAAGGTGAGGACAAGCGTGAAGAAGAGTCATATTTGGACTCTCTTCACACATACTGTCAGACCTGTTTTATAGATTTCTAGGATTGGCAGTATTTTACTTTTATTTATTATGGGAAGGTTGTGTCTGATAAACTTGATGAATTTTTTGAGAGGATAGGGTTGATGACGTGAGCACACTTATTGTCATCTATATGGATTTTACAAGACTTTTGACAAGGTCCAACAAGGCAAACTGGTCAGAAAAATAAAAGCCTGTGAGATTCGAGGGAAGTGGCACGTTGGAACTGAAATTGACTTGATGGCAGGAGGCAAAGGCTAATGATTGGCAGGTGTTTTTGTGACTGAAAGGCTGTTTCCAGTGAGCTTCACAATGCTTACTACTAGGTCCCTTGTTTTTTGTGGTATATCGCAGTGATGGAAACTTAAATGTAGGCCACATGATTCAGAAAATATATTTGTGTGGCTGATAGTGAGTAAGAAGACAGTAGACTGCAGTTAGATATCAATGGACTGGTCAGTGGATGGAAGGAATAGGATTCAACCTAGAGAGGTTTGAGGTAATGCACTATGGGGTAGGGACAAACAAGCAAGGACATAAATATATGGAGAAATACAGAGAATCAGATTGCATATCCAAAGATCCCTGAAGGGAGCAGGATAGGTAGGTAAGATGGTTCAGAAGAGATACAGGATACTTTCCATTATTACCCTGAAAGATAGAATATCAATGCAGTGATGTTGTGTTGAAATTGTATAAAAACTGGTTTGGCTACAGCTGGAGTAATGTGTACTGATCTGTTTGCTGCATTTCAGGAAGGATTTGATTGCACCAGAGAGGATTCACAAGAATGGGACCAAGTTGTAGAATTTTAGTTATGAGGAAAGATTTGATGGGTTGGAGTTGCTTTCTTTGGAGAGAGGTGATTTAACTGAGATGTGTGGAATTATGAAGGTCCTAGATAGAGTGCATAGGAATGCCATATTCCCCTTAACAGACAGGTCAGTGATCAAGGGGGAAAGATTTCAAGTAATTGGCAGAAGCATTAGAGGGGAGTTGAGAATTTCTTTCTTCTAAAGAGTGGTGGGAATCTGCAACTCATTGACTCTTTATTTCATGGCATGTGGTCATCGCTATCTGGGGCAGCATTTTTATTATCTATCCCTAAATGCCCTTGAGCAGATGGTGGTGAGCTGCCTTCTTGAACTGCTGCAGAATGTGGTGTAGGTACACCCACTGTACTATTTGGAAGGGAATTCTAGGATTTTTATCAAGTGATAGTGAAGGACTGGCGATAATAGTTCCAGATTTGGATGGTGTGTGGCTTAGAAAGGAATTTGTGTTCCCATATATCTGCTACCCTTGTACTTCTAGGTGGTAGAGGACCTGGGTTTAGAAGGTGCTGCCGAAGGAGCCTTGGTGAATTTTTGTGATGCAGCTTGTGGATGATACATATTGCTGCGACTGTGCGTCGGTGTTAGAGAGAGTGGATGTTGGAGGTGTGGATGGGGTGCCAATCCACTAAGTTGCTTCATCCTGGATGGTGTCGAGCCTCTTGAATGTTGTTGGAGTTGCATTCATCCAGGCAAGAGGAGAATAGTCCATCACACTCCTGACTTCTGCCTTGTAAATGGTGGTCAGGTTCTAGGGAATCAGGGATCATAGAGCCATAGAGGTTTACAGCATGGAAACAGGCCCTTCGGCCCGACTTGTCCATGCTGCCCTTTTTTAAAAAAAACATTTAAGCTAATCCCAATTGCCCGCATTTGGTCCAGATCCCTCTATACCCATCTTAACCATGTAACTGTCTAAACGCTTTTTAAAAGACAAAATTGTACCCGCCTCTACTACTACCTCTGGCTGCTTGTTCCAGATACCCACCACCCTCTGTGAGAAAAAATTGCCCCTCTGGACACTTTTGTATCTCTCCCCTCTCACCTTAAACCTATGCCCTCTAGTTTTAGACTCCCTTACCTTTGGGAAAAGATATTGGCTATCCAGCTGATCTGTGCCCCTCATTATTTTATAGGCTTCTATAAGATCACCCCTCAGCATTCTACGCTCCAGAGGAAAAAGTCCCAGTCTATCAAGCCTCTCCTTATAACTCAAACCATCAAGTCCCAGTAGCATCCTAGTAAATCTTTTCTGCTCTCTTTCTAGTTTAATAATATCCTTTCTATAATAGGATGTTCCAAATGTGGCCTTACCAATGTCTTCTACAAGTTCAACAAGACGTCCCAACTCCTGTATTCAATGTTCTGACCAATGAAACCAAGCATGCTGAATGCCTTTTCCACCACTCTGTCCAGCTGTGACTCCACTTTCAAGGAGCTATGAACCTGTATCCTGAGATCTTTTTGTTCTGTAACTCTCCCCAATGCTCTACCATTAACTGAGTAAGTCCTGCCCTGGTTCAATCTACCAAAATGCATCACCTCACATTTATCTAAATTAAACTCCATCTGCCATTCGTCAACCCACTGGCCCAATTGATCAAAATCCCGTTGCAATCCGAGATAACGTTCTTCACTGTCCACTATGACACCAAGATTGGTGTCATCTGCAAACTTACTAACCATGCCTCCTATATTCTCATCCAAATTATTAATATTAAATGACAAATAACAGTGGACCCATCCCTGAGGCACACCGCTGGTCACAGGTCTCGAGTTTGAAAAACAACCCTCTACAATCACCCTCTGGCTTTTGTCATCAAGCCAGTTTTTTATCCATTTAGCTACCTCACCCTGGATCCCATGAGATTTAACAACCTACAATGTGGTACCTTGTCAAAGGCCTTTCTAAAGTAGACAACATCAACTGCACTACCCTCGTCTACCTTTTTGGTTACCCCTTCAAAAAAACTCAATCAAATTTGAGGTGAGTTACTCGCTCTAAAATCCCAATCTCTGACCTACTTGTGTGGCCACGGTGCTTATTTTGCTGGCCCAGTTCAGTTTCTGGTCAATGGCCAGATGTTGATGTTGAGGGTTTCAGTGATGGTTATGCCATTGAATGTCAAGGAGACTGATTGGATTCTGTCATTGGAGCTGGTCATTTCCTGATAATTGCGTGTTGTGAATCTTATTTGCCACTTATCAGCCTAAGCCTGAAGTTGAACAGTCGTTGCTGCATATGGGCACGGTCTACTTCAGTATCTGAGATGTCGTGAATGGTGTTAAACATTATGCAACTATCAGTGAACATCTCACTTCTGACCTTATGATAGCAAGAAGGCTATTGATGAAGTAGCTGATAATGAATTGGACTAGGACACTACCCTGAGGAACTCCTCCACAATGCCCTGGAATTGAGCAGATTAGCTTCCAACAACCATCTTCTTGCTTCTCCCACTTGACTGAGGTTAATGTAAAAAGTGAACTATTCTTTAGTTTGGAAATAAGGAATTTTAAGCATATAACATATTAATAAATCTCCCACTGCAATTTGAAAACTTATGGTGAGAGAGGATTTATCATATCCCCAACATTATTGGTCATTATTACGCATTTACTTCAATAATATGCTGACAATATCTTTTAGCTTAAAGTAGAAACTGATAACTTTTTAAAACACTTTTTCCACAGGCCAGCTGTTTCTGCATTGCCACACCTAAAAGAAGATATTCATCTTCCTTCATCACCTAACCGTGAGTTTGAGTTTGAATTTGAATTGGAAGAGGAGAAGAGCTTCTGTTTTGAGTCATGGATTACAATACCAAAGAAAGCCAAAATCCAGGACCTAGCTGAACAGAAAAATAAATCTGTTTCAGCTGCGAAGAAAACAAGAAAGAAAGAAAGAGTACAGAAGACAGAATCAACAAGAAAAGAAGTTATTGTTTCATTAATACAGAGAGATGATGAAAAGGAGCTGGCTCTGAATAAAAATAAAAGGTCAGAAATTGAAAATCAACCAAAAGGGTCTGGGGAAAAATCTACATGCCTATTAAAATATAATAAAACTGTTAATACTGAGAAAGAGAAACAAGAAATACAAAATGAGTCTTTATTGATCCCCAAATGCTTGTTATCTCCCAAACAAAAAAGGATAGGAAGTAAGGAACGAGGAAGAAAAAACATTGTAACTGAGTCTGACAAAGCAGAAAGACAGGGGGAATTACGAGAAGATCTCCATGTTAATAATGAAAACAGAACTGAAAAGTCCAGACTGTCTGAAAAAGATTTGATTACTTGCAAGAAGCTCCCAAAATCTAAAAGTTCAGTAAATTTGCCATCATCCCATCCTAAACATTTGGCTCCCAAACAAACGGAGTCGGAAAAAATACCTCGGAGAAGACCAAGAAAAAAGCCTGTCATAGCTGAAGGACAAGAGGAATTACGAGAAGATTTCTGTGTTGAGGATGATGAAAATAGAACTGAAAAGTCCCATCTGTCTGAACAGGATACAGCTTCTTCTGAGAGGCTTTCGGAGCCTGAAAGTTTGCCCCAGCTACCGATTGATAAGAAAATATCAAAGCTACCTTCATTTTCAAAACCACAAACTCAAAACAAAAAGAAAACAAAGAGAGAACGGAAACAGAAATCAGCAGGTAATATTTTTTTCATTTGACTATCTTTCCCGTAGTATTTTGGATCCCCTGTTTAGTTGTAAAAATAAAATTCAGAATAGATATTACGACCTAATACTTTGCTGTTGAGATTTCAACAGTCGCTCATTGTCGGTAACATCAGTCGAGTCAGTGTTCTACATATTAACTGCCTCTGAGTTGTTGTCAGTTGGCTATTCTGATTTCAAAATAATTAGCAAATATCTTGAATTTTCAACAAGAGTGCAATGTGAGGAAGAGGACAGTAATGTTTCAATATTTTAGTTCCTAGTCAGACTGTGTTTCATCATGTAGTCTGTGCTTGATTTGATGTGCACAGTCTGCAGGAACGTGCAACTAATTTGTGAAAAGACAGAGATGAATGGAAGCATTGTCATTGAAATCTATAATTGGAGAAAGGATCATAAACATCCATGTTTTAGGGAAGATTTGTATGTTCGGGACCTACCCAAATGAATATAAGCCTTTCCTGGTCTGCTTAAATTATATTCAGATTTTTTTTTGTTATTTTAATGATATCTGGCTCACCAATGCCAGTCAATTATAATTCTGTGAATGTTGCTCTACTATTTGCTACCTGAATCTTTTTTGCTATGTTTTAGCATGGCTGCTCAATTTACTTAATCTTAAATCATTGCCTCCTCTTCATATGTAACACTTTTTAAATTCATTTCTGGGATGTAGATATCGCTGGCAAGATGAACCACCTTAAACTGCTGCAATCTTGTCCTTGTGGTGAAAATATTTTCTCAGTCTTGTTAGTAGAGAGTTCCAAGATTTTTGCCCATCAATGATGAAAAATGGTGATCAATTTCCAGGTCATGATGGTGTATGACTTGGAGGATAATTTGGAGATGCTGGTGTTCCCACGCTCCTTCTGTCCTTGACCTTTTAGAACATAAAACTTAGAACATTACAGCGCAGTACAGGCCCTTCGGCCCTCGAGGTTGCGCCGACCAGTGAAACCAATCTAAAGCCCATCTAAGCTACACTATTCCAATGTCATCCATATGTTTATCCAATAACCATTTGAATGCTCTTAATATTGACGAGTCCACTACTGCTGCAGGCAGGGCATTCCACGTCCTTACTACTCTCTGAGTAAAGAACCTACCTCTAACACCTGACCTATATCTATCACCCCTCAATTTAAAGCTATGTCCCCTAGTGTTAGCCATCACCATCCGAGGAAAAAGGCTCTCACTATCCACCCTATCTAATCCTCTGATCATCTTGTATGCCTCTAGTAAGTCACCTCTTAACCTTCTTCTCTCTAACAAAAACAACCTCAAGCCCCTCAGCCTTTCCTCATACGATTTTCCCACCATACCTGGCAACATCCTGGTAAATCTCCTCTGCACCTGTTCCAACTCTTCCACATCCTTCCTATAATACGGCGACCAGAACTGTACGCAATACTCCAAATGCGGCCGCACCAGAGTTTTGTACAGTTGCAACATGACCTCCTGGCTCCGAAACTCAATCCCTCTACCCATAAAAGCCTTCTTAACAACCCTATCAACCTGGGTGCCAACTTTCAGGGATCTATGCACATGGACACCCAAATCCCTCTGTTCATCCACACTACCAAGTATCTTACCATTAGCCCAGTACTCTGTATTCCTGTTACTCCTTCCAAAGTGAATCACTTCGCACTTTTCCGCATTAAACTCCATTTGCCACCTCTCAGCCCAGCTCTGCAGCTTATCTATGTCCCTCTGTAACCTGCCACTTCCCTCCGCACTGTCTACAACTCCACCGACTTTAGTGTCATCCGCAAATTTACTAACCCATCCTTCTACGCCCTCATCCAGGTCATTAATAAAAATGACAAACAGCAGTGGCCCTAAAACAGATCCTTGCGGTACACCACTAGTAACTGAACTCCAGGATGAATATTTCCCATCAACCACCACCCTCTGTTTTCTTCCAGCTAGCCAATTCCTGATCCAAACCACTAAATCGCCCTCAATTCCATGTGTCCGTATTTTCTGCAAAAGCTTACCATGGGGAACCTTATCAAACGCTTTGGTGAAATCCATATCCACCACATCAACTGCTTTACCCTCATCCACCTCTTTGGTCACCTTCTCAAAGAGCTCAATAAGGTTTGTGAGGCACGACCTACCCTTCACAAAACCGTGCTGACTATCCCTAATCAAATTATTCCTTTCCAGGTGATTATAAATCCTATCTCTTATAATCCTTTCCAAAACTTTGCCCACAACAGAAGTAAGGCTCACTGGTCTATAATTACCAGGGTTGTCTCTACTCCCCTTCTTGAACAAGGCGACAACATTTGCTATCCTCCAGTCTTCTGGCACAGTTCCAGTAGACAATGACGACCTAAAGATCAAAGCCAAAGGCTCTGCAATCTCCTCTCTAGCCTCCCAGAGAATCCTAGGATAAATCCCATCTGGCCCAAGGGACTTATCTATTTTTACCCTTTCCAGAATTGCTAACACCACCTCCTCATGAACTTCAATCCCATCCAGCCCAACAGCCTGCATCTCAGTACTCCCCTCAACAACACTGTCCCTCTCCAGTGTGAATACCGACGAAAAATATTCATTTAGTGCCTCTCCTATCTCTTCAGACTCCACGCACAACTTCCCACTCCTGTCCTTGACTGGCCCTAATCTTACCCTAGTCATTCTTTTACTCCTGACATACCTATAGAAAGCTTTAGGGTTTTCCTTGATCCTACCTGCCAAAGACTTCTCATGTCCCCTCCTGGCTCTTCTTAACTCTTTCTTTAGGTCTTCCTGGCTAACTTGTAACTCTCAAGCTCCCTAACTGAGCCTTCACGTCTCATCTTTACATAAGTCTCCTTCTTCCTCTTCACAAAAGATTCAACCTCCTTAGTAAACCACGGTTCCCTCACACGTCTGCTTCCTCCCTGCCTGACAGGTACATATTTATCAAGGACACGTAGCAGATGTTCCTTGAACAAGTTCCACATTTCAATTGTGCCCATCCCCTGCAGTTTCCTTCCCCAACCTATGCCAGTTAAATCTCGCCTAATCGCATCATAATTTCCTTTCCCCCAGCTATAACTCTTGCCCTTTGGTATATACCTATCCTTTTCCATAGCTAAGGTAAACGTAATAGAATTGTGGTCACTGTCACCAAAGTGCTCACCTACCTCCAAATCTAACACCTGGCCTGGTTCATTACCCAGTACCAAATCCAATGTGGCCTCACCTCTTGTTGGTCGATCTACATACTGTGTCAGGAAGCCTTCCTGCACACATTGGACAAAAACCGATCCCTCCAAAGTACTCGAACTATAGCTTTTCCAGTCAATATTTGTAAAGTTCAAGTCCCCCAGTACAACTACCCTGTTACTTTCGCTCCTATCCAGAATCATCTTTGCAATCTTTTCCTCTACATCTCTGGAACTTTTCGGAGGTCTATAAAAAACTCCCAATAAGGTGACCTCTCCTTTCCTGTTTCTAACCTCAGCCCAAACTACCTCAGTAGACGAGTCCTCATCAAATGTCCTTTCTGCCACCATAATACTGTCCTTGACTACCTCCCCTTGTTTTACCACCTTCCCTGCACTTACTGAAACATCTAAACCCCGGAATCTGCAACAATCATTCCTGTCCCTGCTCTATCCATGTCTCCAAGATGGCCACAACATCGAAATCCCAGGTACCAACCCATGCTGTAAGTTCACCCACCTTATTCCGGATGCTCCTGGCGTTGAAGCATACACACTTCAAACCACCTTCCTGCCTGCCAGTACACTCTTGCGAAACCTCGTCCATGACTTCACTACTCTCAACCTCCTGTACACCGGAGCTACAATTCAGGTCCCCACCCCCCTGCTGAATTAGTTTAAACCCTCCCAAAGAGCATTAGCAAATTTCCCCCCCAAGATATTGGTACCCCTCTGATTCAGGTGCAGACCATCCTGTTTGTAGAGTTCCTACCTACCCCAGAAAGAGCCCCAATTGTCTAGGTATCTGAAACCCTCCCTTCTGCACCGGCTGGTCAGTGTTCAACTGCTCTCTCTCCCTATTCCTCTCCTCACTGTCACGTGGCACGGGTAACAAACCAGAGATAACAACTTTGTTTGTTCTAGCCCTAAGCTTCCACCCTAACTCTCTGAATTTCTGCCTTTCATCCCCACCCCTTTTCCTACCTATGTCTTGAGTACCTATGTGAACCACAACTTGGGGCTGGTCCCCCTCCCCCTTCAGGATTTCGAAAACACGATCCGAGACATCGTGGACTCTGGCTCCTGGGAGGCAACACACCAACCACGAGTCTCTCTCGTTCCCGCAGAATCTCCTATCCGTCCCTTTAACTATGGAGTCCCCAATGACTAATCCTCTACACCTCTCCCCCCTTCCCTTCTGAGCCACAAAGACAGACTCTGAGTCAGTGACCTGTACACTATGGCTTACCCCTGCTAAGTCTTATCCCCAACTTCTACTACATTTCTTGTTTCTCCCCCCACTTGGACGGCTCCCTGTACCTTGGTGCGGTGGTCAGTTTGCTCATCCTCCCTTTCCCTACCCTTCTGAGCTGCCGGGCCGACTTTAAGCCGTAGACAATGCAGGGAGGGGACATCATAGAAGCCTTGGAGAATTGATGTAGTTCATCTTCAAAATGGTACACTGTAGCCACAGTGTGCCGATGGTGGATGGATAAATAAGTGTGGATGGGATGGCAGTCAAATGGGATGCTTTGTCCTGAATGGTGTCAAGCTTCTTGACTGTTGGTATAGCTGCACACATCCAGGAAAGTGGAGATTGTTCTAGTACATTCATGATTTATTACTTCTAGATGGTGAACAGGTTTTGACCTGCTTTTGTAGCCACAATAGACCTATGCATGTGGCTGATTCAATTACGTTTCTGGTTAATGATGACCCCATGGTTGATGGTGGAAGATTCAATTATTGTAGAGGAGGTTAGACTTTCTTCTATTGGAGAAGGTAATTTTCTGACACTTGTGTAGGATGAATGTTACTTGTCACCTATCAAGTTATGCTGAAATTTGGTCCAGGTCTTCTTGTATGTGGACAAAGACTGTTTTGTTTTCTGAGGAAATTGTGAATAGAAATAAAGAAGCAACCATCATTGCACCTTCTCAGTTCTTTCTTTATGATGGCAGAAAGGTAATTGATGAAGTAGCTGAATATGGCTGGGCCTAGGCCACTGATCAGAAGAACTCCTGCAGTGATGTCTTAGAGTTGAGATGATTAACCTCCAACAACCACAACCATCATATCCTTTATGCTAAATGTGACTCAAACTAATGGAAAGTTTTTCCCCAATTTTCAGTGAATTTTATCTGGGCTGCTTAATGTGGCACTTGGTCGAATTGATGTCAAGGATAATCCTTCTCACCTCACCTCTGGAATTCAACTCTTCTATCCAAATTTGGTTCAAGGCTGTAATGAAGTAAAATGATTCCTGGCAGAACCCAAGAAGAGCATCAGTGAGCAGGTTATTAGTGAGCAAATGCTACTTGATAACATTGCTGATGACCCCTTCCATCCTTTTATTGATGACTGAGATTAGACTGATTGAGTGATAATTGACCTGATTGGATTTGTCCTGCTTTTTGTGAACAGGACACACCTGGCAACTTTTTATTGTGTCAGGTAGATGCCTGTGTTGTGGCTATACTAGAATAGCTTGGCTAAGGGCATGCTGTTTCTGGAGCACAAGTCTTCATAGCCAGAAGTCAGCTGTTTTCTGGTGCCTGTGATGGTGCAGACATGAGGAGAAGACCGAGTTTATTGTCCACTTGGCACTTATGGCTTCAGATGGTTTCAAACACTTGTAGCGGGATCCCTCTTTTTAACTCCACTGGGCTTATTTTAGGTTGGGTTCTCCGTCACCCAAACCCCACCAATGCCCGAGTGATTCTCTCTCTTGCCGATGAAACAATGGCCACCTTGCGTCTACTTCACTAGAGTAGTGCTCCCAAGAGAGAGAAAAGGAAACTGCTGCCTATCCACTACCTGGCAGCCTTTCCTGAGTGGGCAGTTTCAAAGCGCCCAGGGTACCCTCAGTTCTAGACTCCGGAATTATGGTAAGGAATATTTATATTGTGACTTAGTCAGAGATCATTGGTGAGAAATTGAAAAGATCAAAACGGACTCCAACGGAAGTCAAAGATATATATATATGTATATATATTTATTAAAACATCAAGGTCAAAGGTCACCAAACACCAGGAAAACAACACACACTGCCTTATGCTCTATGAGACTATAACTATGGAAGGAATACTAAAACGGACGCAACGGAATTCTTACTTTATACAAGTTTACCAGTGTCTTAAACTATGAAAGATGCATGCAAAAGCCCCCCCCCCGCCTGCTTTCCCCAAAGTCTCATCCACTATGATGATCTCGGGAACTTCGCGAATTACCGGAGGGTACTCACAATCCTAGTTTAAATTGCTCAGTGGGCTTCAGGCTGCGTGCTGGAGGCGACCGAGTGGAGAGTGCTGTCATGCTGGTCCGAAGAGAAAAGAGAGAAAAAATGGCCGGCCTGACCCTCCTTTTATATTGTAAACTTGAATTCTTTTCCTGTCAACTCCGCCCCCCTTCCAACCGGCAGTTTCCACAGACAAAGGCTTGCTAGGGTTATCTGCAGCTGCGATCTTACAGTCCATAGAGACCAGATGGTCCCATCCCAGGTGATAGGTCCCTTGCTGTCCTGTATTGTTCCATCGGAGATCGTTTAATTGTTTTCCCATTAGGGAAATGGGCTTCTCCTCGCTCTGGGACAAGGCCACTATCACCTGTATTGAGTCCAGACCAGGTGCATTGTCTTGCTGCCGGCCTAGTCTGGTGATGTCGTCAGGTCTTTTTGTGCTGCTGATAACCTAATCAGCAGTCTGTCTGGTTTCTGGCTGCTTGCAACTTTTGGACTGGGCCCCTTCACACACACACACACAGGCTGGCTGGGCTCCCTGGGACATTTTTGGTCAAGTCCTACAGCCAAGTGTGGCCACTTTCACAGTTCTTTAGGGCTCAAGTCCTTTTCCCAGCTCATAAAAAAGGCCTGAGTTGCCCGAAAAACGTACAGATGCCCCTTCGATACGTCCAGACTCGCTCGGACCGTATCGACATAAATGTTTGAGGGGCAACACTTCTCCTCCTTCGTGACTGTAAGCACCCCCTACTAACCCGCGAAGCTCTGTGTCCCGAGGAGTCCCGTTAATCTGAGCTACACCCCTTTTATATACAGCAACACAGAGAAAGGTGACATAGGTAGGTACATTACAACAATCCCTTGCAATATGCGGGATGGAAAAACATTAAATACAACAAGTACAGTAATAAACCAGCGGCCCCCAAACGTAGGGGTTACCGCATATATGTACAGAAATTTCACAGCATTGGGATACAGTAGCGGTTTTCCTTTTAACAACGGCTGGTATAATAGCTCTGTCTCGCGAGGGCACCATGCTGGTAGACGCACTTCAGTCAAATTTAACACAACAGAGGCAACAGCGTAATGTACCCCCTGGTACAATACCTTCTTGGTGGGGACGAGCACTAGGCCATTCTCGGGCCCCTTGGTGGTTGTCGGACAGTTGTGGGGGTCGATCGGTTGGGCCGTGGGCAGGGGTCTCTTTACCTGAACCAGCAGTTCGGTAGCTTTCACAGTCATCCCAGCCCAGGGAGTTACGCATCCCTTCCTACTGCGGTCCCAATTTATCCCGCCCTCAGAGTCTTGCCACCAACTCGCGAAGGTGATCGATGCCCCTTGTGGGCATACCCTGGCAGACCCCCATAGGCACAAATATATCCCCTGGTCATAGCCCACCACTTCTCCCAACATACAGTGATCCCTCCTGGTGACCCCATGATGGTCCGGTAGGTATCATTGTCCAGTCGTTCCCAGTCCGAGGATCGATCCCTCATGTCCGGGCTCAGCTTCCTGAGCCACCACCACCTCCCCAAAGGAACATCCTCCTTACAGGTTAAACACACCCACCTGCCCTCAGTCACCCTAACCCGGTCAGTCGCCACCTGTATCTCTTTGCAGAGTACAGAGGCCTCTCCGTATGTGAAGCTCTGGTGGCTGGGGTACCTGGTCGAGTTCGACCCCAGCCACCCAGGCCACCTCCCCACGTGGGAGTAGCGTGCCTGCTCCGAGGCCACCAGGTCTCCCTGACCGGTATTTACGAGGGGTGCCCTGCCGCCAGAGCACCCATATACCAACGACTCCTCCATTTCCCCTCTGCGGGTCTCGGACATCTCCAGGCACATTGTTATACTCAGTATCCATATGGCAGGACGACCCATCTGTAAAACAAAACAGAAGACCTCCTTGCCTCCACATTGCCGTCCACCCTTCCTGGAACCACTTCA
Organism: Mustelus asterias; assembly: GCF_964213995.1. Lineage (NCBI taxonomy): Eukaryota > Metazoa > Chordata > Chondrichthyes > Carcharhiniformes > Triakidae > Mustelus > Mustelus asterias. The sequence continues at coordinate 26,465,720 of NC_135806.1, forward strand.
AACGGAAGGGCGCCATTGTATTCCTTGCTTGCAGTTGCCGCTTTTGAAATTGCCGCCGTGCAATTTCACAAGCTGCCGGCTGCGGTACTGGATTTCGCAGCCTGGCTCCCCAGGGTCCTAGTGCCCTGCGTCCATTCTTAAACAGTGGAAGTTCCCGACCTCCACACTACTGTTCCCAATTCGGAAGACATCACATACACAGAATAATTTACACAGAAAACTACTAAAACAACCAGAACGTGAATCCTATATCTATTTACACCGCCACCCGTCTCCGGGTGGCCAACTTAAAACTGGTCCTCACCCTGCTGAGGCCAGTCGTCTGCCTGGCCCGACAGTCCGGTCCGGACCTCCGTGGGCCGAGGGTCCTGATTGCCCCTGGCCTCCCCTTCCCCAAAGGGTTTCCGGAATCCCTCTCCGTTCCCTGCGGAGACTGGGCTACCCGTGGCCGCACTTGGTAGTGCCCCACGCCTTCTACTTTCCACCCGGGCCCTTTTGCTGCGGGGTCGGGCCCTGAGTGCCATGTGTGAGGGAGACCACCTTACCGGGGGTCTGGAGACCCTGCTGCTCCGACGACCCCTCCCTGACTCCCATACCAGAGGTGATACCTCCATCTCTTCTGCCTCCCTAATTTCGGCCTCACTGAGGCAGTTGACCCGGTCAGTGAGCTGATGCTCGGGTAGTTTAAAATTACCCAGGCTGGGTGCTTGTATCACCGTTAACCTCACTGCGGCCGCTACCTCCGGTGCTGCCCAGCTGGGACAGCACATTGTCACCTGTTGGGTAATAGTGGGGTCCTGTATTTCCCCTACTGTTTCCACCTCTACGGGGGCTTCCTCACTTGCTACCCCCTTCCTCACTCCCTTCTTGCTCTTCCCGCCCTGGTGGGGTCGAAGAGCTTGCATTGGTTTACATGAAACCATTTCACCTTGCGGGGGAGCTGAACAGCGTATACCATGGGGCTGGCCTTGTCCACTATACTGTACGGCCCCGCGTACAGTGGCTCGAAGGTCCCCACCCGCGCAAAATTGCGGACCATCACCTGCTCTCCTATGGCCCACTCGTGAGTTGTGCTGGGCTCCAGCAGCAGCCTGTTTGTGGTGCTGGGCCCCCATGTTACTGGCTGCCTGCCAGTGAACCTGCTTCAGCTGTTCCAACAGCTGTTTTGCGAACTTATCCCTATTGACCTCCCTGAACTGTCCCTCTGTCAGGGCAGGTACCATGACATGAATCGGAGTCCTCATGACTCGCCCGGTCATGAGCTCGTGTGGGGAATATCCTGTACTCCTGGACTGACTAGCCCGGATCCCCATGAGTACTAGGGTCAGAACTTCCACCCACCGGTTAGGAGGGTTGCCGGTCTCCTTCCGCAACCTCTCTTTAATGGTGCGTTTCAACCTCTCTACAGGACCCGAGGACTGGGGGTTATAGGCCACATGCCATTTTGTCCTGATGCCCAGGACCTTAAGGGTCGCCTGCATGACCTGCCCCGTGAAATGACTCCCCTGGTCCGACTCCACAAACTGCGGGAGTCCCCACCTGAAGAACACCTCCCTGACTAGGATCTTGGCCGTGCCTACAGCGGTGGCTGTTCGGCACGGGAAGGCTTCCACCCACTTCGAAAACACATCCACTAATACAAGGCAGTACTTGTATCCCCCTGCAGCGGTGGGAAGGGGTCCAATATAGTCGATCTGTACCGACTGCCAGGGCCCCTCCACCCTACGGACGTGCCCCAGCGAAACCTTCCTCTTTTGGGGATCGGGGTTATTCGTGGCACACACTAAACAGTTCGCACAAAAGTCGCGAACGTCCTCCCGGAGGCCAGGCCACCATCCTACCTTCTCCACCCGCTGCCAGGTGGTCTCGGGACCGGGGTGTCCTGCTCGCGGGCTCTCATGAGCTACCTCTATGAATTCCCTCCTATGCTGGGAAGGCACTATCCACTGGTCCCCTCTAAAGAGCATGCCTTCCTTTAAGGTCATGTCCTTCTCTCCATAAGGACCCTCTACCCTTTCCTGCCTACCCAGGGCTGCTATGGCGGTCTTCAACTCGGGGTCCTGTGCCTGAACAGTGGCTAGGTCTGGGGCCAAGGTCATTCTTGGATCCCCTCTCCAGGGCTGTCCCCTGACTGCTGCCACCTGTCCTTCCCCGTAAGGATCCCACTCTACCCCGTACCTAGCCCCCTCTCTGGCCAGACTGTCTGCCCTCTGGTTCTCCTCACCCCGTGGCTCTGTCTTGGAGTGGGCTTTAACCTTATGGATGTACCTATCCCCGCCCTCTCCTACAGCAGCCACTATCCTCTCTAACAGGGGTTTTGTAGCGAGGGGCTTCCCATCCGAGGAGGTGTACCCTCGGCGGGACCAGATGGCCAGATACTCCGTGCACGAGTTGCACGTAAACATGCTGTCTGAGCAGATGGTGTATGGAATGGGGAAACGCTCCGGATGTGTGACCACATACATCACGGCGGCCAGCTCTGCCTGCTGAGCGCTCAGTGTGTGGGGGAGCTTGAGGGCCAGGGCTATCTCTGCTTTGGGGTCCCAGATCCCACAACCCATGAATCTGATGCCCCCCGATACGGAACTGGATCCGTCTACGTATATCTCCCTACCCGTGGGATGCAGCCCTGCCCGAAAACCAAAACCTACCTCCCATACCCCCTCTACGGAACAATGGTGTGGCTCCCCTGGGTACACCAGGTTGGCTGCGAGCTGTGGCTCACTCAGCCCCTTCACCCATAGTGCCATTTGGGACAACAAGAGAGTCCACCGGGTGATCCTGGCACTACTGACTGTGCCATCTTTAATCTGGCCGTTTAACAACATTTGGGTTGGGGTGTGATGGGTCAGGAGGGTGATGGGTGCCATTCTAATAAAAACCTGCACCCGCTTCACCGCCCAGTATGTGGCTAGCAGGTGCCGTTCACAGTTGGAGTATGCCCACTCCACTTCTGTGAGAATTCGGGAGGAATACACCACTGGCCTCAACTTGCCATGCCGTTCTTGGAGGAGTACAGCATTCAGGCTATCACTGCCTGCTGCTACCTCCAGGAAAAATTCCTCCCGGGGGTCAATGGCTCCCAGAGCTGGGGCCTTTTGCAAGTCCTCCTTGAGTCGGACGAATGCCGACTTGCACTTGCTGTCCCACTCCCATTCCACCCCCTTGGGCAGCAGCCTGAGCAGAGGTGCTGCAGTCGCGGTGTAATCTTCAATGAAGTCACGGCAATAGCTGTGACTCCCAAAAAGGATCGTACCCCCCTAACGTCTACCGGGACTGGGAGTTCCTGCACTGCCTGTCTCCTGGCTGCATCTATCCCTCTCTCCCCAGCCCTAAGGGTTAAACCCAGGAACTTGACCTCCCTCAACCCGATTTGGGCTTTCTTGGGGTTAACTTTTAACCCTCCCTTATGGAGTAACCCCAACAACTCATCTACCAGGGGGCCATGTTCCTCGCTACTGTCCGTGAACAGTAGTATATCGTCCACATACTGGACCAGTCTGTGGGTCTCACTAAACTCTTTCAGGCATTCGGCCATGCACTGGTGAAAAATGCTGGGGCTGTTGTGGAAACCCTGTGGGAGACAGCTCCATGTATACTGCTGCCCCTTAAACGTGAAGGCGAACTTATACTGGTCCTCCTGCCTGACTGGGATGGACCAAAACCCATTCGAAATATCCAGCACTGTAAAAACAGAGGCTGACGCTGGAATTTCTCCTAACAGGTCCGCCACGGCTGCTACCGTTGGGGCGCATGCCGGAATATTCTTATTAAGGACTCTGTAGTCCACTGTGGCCCTCCAGGAATTATCTGGCTTCCTCACCGGCCAGAGCGGTGAGTTCACATGTGTGGCAATTGGCCTCAAAATGCCTTGCCCTACCAGTGAATTTAGGGCCACCTCTAAATCTGCCTCCGCTTCCCGGGGGAAACTATACTGTTTCTGAGGTCGGGACATGGGGTCTCCATCTATCCTGACTTCTGTCCCAGTGACCCTCCCGCAATCGTGCTTGTGGGTCGCAAAGGCGGCCAAATTCTTCCAGACATACCCCCTATATTCCTCCGAGGTATTCCCTACCATGGCTTCCAAATCATACCCCTCCTTAGGTTTCACTACACACAAAGCCCCCCTTTCTTGTGCCCTCTCTATGACCATGACCTCTTTCTCAGCCCCTTCCCCTGCTATGCCCCACAAACAGTGGTTCCTCAGGTCCACCAAGACCTGATGAGCCACTATAAAATCGGCGCCTAGGATCCCCTTTCCCTCCTGCTCCCATCTCATCAGGACGCATTTCCACCGCACCTGGAGTGTCCCCAACCTGATGGACAGGGGAACAGAGAAAAAACCAGTCTTTTTGTTTCCCGTGAAGCCAACAAGACTGTAGGGCGCCCCGCTGGATAGAGGGGATGTTTGGGGATTGTCCATGTGGACAATGGTACTGAAAGCACGTGTGTCCAGTAGGTAACTCCCGACCACATCCTGGACCTCCATCCTGACCCAGGGTCTCCCGCATGGGCCATACTCTAATGGACATAGGAAGGTGGGCTGCTCCGCTGGCAGTCATAAGGGAGCTCGTGGTGCGGGTGCGGGCTGGCCCTGGCCTGTTGCCATCGCTACCTGCCCGGACCCTGTTGCCTTGGTCTGCAGATAAGCCAGCAAATCCTTTACATCGATCGTCTCCGGGGTAAGTGCTCCTACCACCGGGGTTGGTGTCTTTTTCATGGGAGCCCTTCCCTCCCTGCTCGGGTTCCTACACTCCCTCCTGAAGTGCCCGGGCTTCCCACACCCGTAGCACACCGGCCTCCGGTCTGAGGCCCGGCTGCCTTCCTGCTTCCACTCCCTCCTAAGGAGGGGTGCCGGTGCGACCTCATGCACCTTGCCCTTATGGGGCTGTTCCTCACTTCTCTCCCCATTGCGATACGCAAGGGTGAACTTCCTTATTACCTCCGCCTCGTTAAGGTTGGGGTCCAGCGGGTTGAACCAATGCTCGGCCTTTGCCCTAACTTGCGGAAGGCAGTTAGCTACGAGAGTCTTCAGCCAGTGGGCTGTCCTCTCGTCCAGATGTTGCCTGTCTAAGGGAGTCCCACACGCTCCCTCATACACCGTCCACAGCCTGTCTGCGAACATGTCTGGGGACTCTGCGACTTGCTGCCTTGTCTCCCACACCCTCGTGAAGGGACTACCCTGATTTAACCCCATGGCCTCCAGAACTGCTGTCTGTGCCGCTACCCATGTGGCAGGTCTTCCCCCTTCCCTGGAGGTCACTGCCTTACATAGATATGAGTCTAGGGTCATCAGTAATAGTTTTACCCGTTCCACCTCATCACAGTCGTTTATGTCAGCTGCCTGCTGCACCTCCATAAAATGTAATGACGGGTCTTCCGCCCTAGTCAGTCTTGGGATGTGGGTCACCATCCCCCTGAGCACATGTGCCCCATGGGGAATTATTATATCACTCTCTATCGGTCCCCTTGTGTCCCCTCCCACCGGGGGACCATACTTTCTTTGTCTAACTGGGCACATCTGCCCCACCTGGGGCTGTTGCCCCCCTGCCTCATCGGCATCCGGCTCTCCCTCCATGCTCGATAGCCCCACCACTCCGGGGTGTGCTACCCATGTCGGAGACACCACAACCTGGGGATACTCCACTGACCCCCCTTGGACCTGCCCCTCCCTGGACGTCCCGAACCCTACCTGCTGACCCGGACACATTACCGGCATCTCAGGCAGCGGTCTGTTCCCTTTCCCAAAGGAATGGTGCGCTATACCCGGCGGACACGCTGCCACCTGGGGGTACCCCATTGACCCCGCCTTGGACCTGCCCCTCTCTGGACAGCCCGAACCCCACCTGCCAACCCGGACACGTTTCCGGCGCCTCAGGAGGCGGTCTATTCCCCTTAGCGCCCGGGGAATCATCCGCTGTGAGGAGCCCTCTGCCCCTAGGGGACCCTCCTGGACCTCCCAGGTGCACCCGTCCCCTGACCTTGGACAGACCCTCCTCCAGCTCTTCTATCCGTGCCTGGCACGGCCCATGCTCGCCGTCACCTAACTCGTTGCAAGCCACCCTGTACGCTGCCTGGATGTCCCTGAACCTCCCTTCCAGCTCCTTGTGCCTCTGCGCACCTTGAGCCAGGAGTTCCTGGGCCTCCCGTTCCCTCTCCTTTGCCTCAACTACCTGGCATTGGAGGAATTCCTTTTCGTATCGGTGTGACTCGCTAGCTTGTAGGATGCACTGCCTCGCATCAGTTAATTCATTAAATAACTGTTCCTCTGCTCTAGCGCTGTCCCCCGCGCTGGCCCTAACGTTGCTCAACTCTCCCTCCAGAACAGCAATTCTCCTTTCCATTTTAGCTACCTGCTGGGACAGGCAGGCTAGCCAAACTGCCTTTTCCAACCCTTTAGTGTATTCCTTGCTCTCTGTCCATGCAGCCGCAGCCATTACGGGCTGCTCTGCATTGATTAGTGCTAATACCCACGTTTTGGTGAGGTTGACCTTTTTCCACAGATATGAGGAGATTCTCTCCTCCATTTTGCTTCTTTCCCTCACCCTCTCGGATAAGTCACATATCCCAAACCACCGGAGTCCTGTCGCGGTCGCCATTGTCGTGGGATCCCTCTTTTTAACTCCACTGGGCTTATTTTAGGTTGGGTTCTCCGTCACCCAAACCCCACCAATGCCCGAGTGATTCTCTCTCTTGCCGATGAAACAATGGCCACCTTGCGTCTACTTCACTAGAGTAGCGCTCCCAAGAGAGAGAAAAGGAAACTGCTGCCTATCCACTACCTGGCAGCCTTTCCTGAGTGGGCGGTTTCAAAGCGCCCAGGGTACCCTCAGTTCTAGACTCCGGAATTATGGTAAGGAATATTTATATTGTGACTTAGTCAGAGATCATTGGTGAGAAATTGAAAAGATCAAAACGGACTCCAACGGAAGTCATAGATATATATATATATATATTTATTTATTAAAACATCAAGGCCAAAGGTCACCAAACACCAGGAAAACAACACACACTGCCTTCTGCTCTATAAGACTATAAGCTATGGAAGGAATACTAAAACGGACGCAACGGAATTCTTACTTTATACAAGTTTACCAGTGTCTTAAACTATGAAAGATGCATGCAAAAGCCCCCCCCCCTTTCCCCAAAGCCTCATCCACTATGATGATCTCGGGAACTTCGTGAATTACCGGAGGGTACTCACAATCCTAGTTTAAATTGCTCAGTGGGCTTCAGGCTGCGTGCTGGAGGCGACCGAGTGGAGAGTGCTGTCATGCTGGTCCGAAGAGAAAAGAGAGAAAAAATGGCCGGCCTGACCCTCCTTTTATATTGTAAACTTGAATTCTTTTCCTGCCAACTCCGCCCCCCTTCCAACCGGCAGTTTCCACAGACAAAGGCTTGCTAGGGTTATCTGCAGCTGCGATCTTACAGCCCATAGAGACCAGATGGTCCCATCCCAGGTGATAGGTCCCTTGCTGTCCTGTATTGTTCCATCGGAGATCGTTTAATTGTTTTCCCATTAGGGAAATGAGCTTCTCCTCGCTCTGGGACAAGGCCATTATCACCTGTATTGAGTCCAGACCAGGTGCATTGTCTTGCTGCCGGCCTAGTCTGGTGATGTCGTCAGGTCTTTTTGTGCTGCTGATAACCTAATCAGCAGTCTGTCTGGTTTCTGGCTGCTTGCAACTTTTGGACTGGGCCCCTTCACACACACACACAGGCTGGCTGGGCTCCCTGGGACATTTTTGGTCAAGTCCTACAGCCAAGTGTGGCCACTTTCACAGTTCTTTAGGGCTCAAGTCCTTTTCCCAGCTCATAAAAAAGGCCCGAGTTTCCCGAAAAACTTACACACTTCAGCCTTGTCTTTTGCGCTCATGTTGCTGAGTCTTGCTATCATTAAGAATGGGGATGTTCATGAAGCCTCCTGTTCTTTTTACCCATTCAATTGACCGCTGCCATTAAGGATGTGGAAGAACTTTGATTTGATTCATTGGTTGCGGGATTGCCGAGTTCTGTCATGTGCATGCTGCTTCTGCTGTTGGGTATGCAAGTAGCCCTGTCTTGTACTTCATCAGGTTGATATCTCATTTTTAGATATGCCTAGGTTGGTGCTGGGGTACTCGTACACATTCCCCTTTGAAACATGGTTGATCCCCTGGCTTGAGGGCTATGGTAGAATGAGGAATATGTCAAGCCATGTTTTACATACTGCAGTGGAATGCAATTCTGCTGATGGCTTGCAGTGAATACCATGTTTTAAGCTATTTGATCTGTTCTAGGGAATTTCTCCTATTTCCCACTGTGGTAGTGCCACCTGTTATGCTGGACTGTACAAAGGCTAAGCTGTGTCCCCACAAGGACTGTGGAGTGGACTAATGCATCTGTGACAGGTATATAGGTGAGGACAAGGTCCAGCAGGTTTTTCCTTTTTTTGGTTCCCTGATCACCTGCTGCAAGCAAGTCATGCAGATGTGTCCTTCAGGACTTGATAAGTAGTGGTGCTACTGAGTCATTTCTGGTGATGGGTATTGAAGTCTCCCACACAGAATACTTATGTGCCCCTGCTACCCTCAGTGCTCTTTTCAATTGATGTTCAACATGGCGGAATACTGATTCACCAGCTGAGGAAGGGCAATAGGGGGTAATTCCTTGACCATGTTTGACCTGATGCCATGAGACTTCAGAGGGCTCTGAGGTCAATGTTGAGGACTGAGAACAACTCCCTCCCTCACTGCTGTTGCATCTATCCTGCCAGTGGAACAGGATATACCCATGAATGGTGATAGAGATGCATTGTCTCCAAGGGATAATTCAATGAACTTAACTGTCAGGCTGTTATAAAAGCAAAATACTGCAGATGCTGGAAATCTGAAAGAAAAACTGAAAATGCTAGAAACTCACGTCTGGCAGCATCTGTGAGGAGAGAAAAAGTTAAAGCTTTGAGCCCATTATGATTCTTCTTCGGAACTGGGGAGAGGTAGAACTGTGATGGGTTTTATGCTATTGAAGAAGCGGGGAAAGACAGATTAAGCAAAATTGAAGGTTCGGGATAGTTTAGAGGGCAAGAGGGATTAAATAACAAATATGTCATGGAACACAAAAGAAATGTGAGTAGTAATGTTTGTATTAAAGATTAAAGCTTTGGTCCAGGGTAATTGTTAAAAGCAGAATAAAGGTCAGCACTGCCTGAAAGAAAAACAAAGTAGTAATAGCAGAAAAATAGGTCAGTGCTGTCTGAAAGCAAGAACATGAGAACAAAACAGAACTTGGACGGGTTCATGGATGAGAGGGGTGTGGAGGGATATGGTCCAAGTGCAGGTCAGTGGGACTAGGCATAAAATGGTTCGGCACAGACAAGAAGGGCCAAAAGGCCTGTTTCTGAGCTGTAATTTTCTATGGTTCTAGGAGCCCTGGGGTGGGGTAGAGATATACCAAAATGGAGGACAGACTTCATGATTGCTTCTTGCATGTCTTTTTACCTTAGCTAAGGTTTTCCCCCACCCACCGCCCTCCCTCGCCATGGTTGACAGGGTCTTCAACCTAATCCGACTCATTTCCTGCTCTTCTTCCCTCCCAGAGCTAAGATAGGATCATCCTTGTCCTCACTTTCCACCTTGTCCTCACTTTTTTCACCCCACTGGCTTCTGTATGCAAAGGATCATCCTTCTCCAACTCCAGCGTGATCCCATCCCTCACCTCCCCTGTCAACATTCCAAAGGGCCCATTCCCTCTGTGACACCCTGGTCCACTCCCCTATCAGTGCCCCCCAAACACCTCCAGCCCCCTTCCCACAGCACCTTGCTATGCAATCGCTGGAGGTTTAACATCTATGTTTTTACATCTTTCCTCCTCGCCATCCAAGGCCACAAACACCCACAGTGAAGCAACAATTTACTTGCACTTGAAATTTAGTCTACTATATTTACCGCTCACAGTTCACTTGGTCCGCAAGCATGATCTTGACCTTTTTGCTTGACATTTCAATTCACCATCTTGCTCTCTCATACTCTCACATTGCTGACCTCACCTTGCTACCATATCCAGTGAAGTCCAACAGCTCAATATAAGTCTGAATGACAGCATCTCATCTTATGATTAGGCACCTCATAGCTTTCTGGACTCAACATTGAGTTCAACAAATTCAGACCATGAACTCTATCCTCCATTTCGATTACCCGCCACCCACTGCCACCCTCACCCCCAAGTGCCAGACTGTACCTTGTTCTCAAGTTTCTGCTTTGAGACAGTGCTAACCCTTATTTGGCTATTAACATCTACTCTGGACCAAAGCTTTTGTCTTTATATTGTCATAAACTATCACACTCCCTATGATTTTTGTTCAATGATGTATTTGTCATGTAATTTCTCCTGCCCTCCAATCTGTTGCTGACCTTGTATTTTGCTCCACTTGCAAATACCCTCACCATTTTTTTTCAGAAGCATAAAACCCATCACATTTTTATCTTCTCCAATTCCACAGAAGTAATATTGGACTTAAAATGTTAACTCTGTTTTTCTCTCTCTATGGATGCTACCAGACCAGCTGTGTTTTTCTTTCCCCAGCATTTCCTATTTTGGTCAAACTGTGTGACAAGCCTGTGGGACAGCTTTCCCAATTTTGGCACAAGAACCCAAATGGTACTCGGAGCTATTCTCAGTAATTGTGACCATCATCGATTTTTGTGAAAACCTATTTGCTTCACTATTGTCCTTTAGGGAAGGAAATCTGGCATCCTTGCCTGGTCTGGCCGACACATGACTGCAGATCCACACAATGTGATTGACTTTTAATTACTCTGCAAAATGACTTAGCAAACCACTCTGTTCAAGGTAATTAGGGATGGGCAACATTAGGGATGTGACACCTACATTTCATGAGAATTTTTTAAAATGTTAGTTAGGGGGATTTATCAGGGCCAACTGGGTCTTTGTCATTTCTGGTGCCTAGATTGGTGCTGGATTGTCCCTCCGGTTTTATTCTTTTTTGAAATTTCAATGGCAGTTTAATATACCGGAGTGGTTTGCGAGGCTATTTCAGAGGGAAGTTCAGAGTTAGCTACATTGCTGTGGTTCTGAAGTCTCATATGGACCTTATCAAATAAAGACAGCAGATTTCCTTCCCAAAAGGACATTAGCAAATCAGGTGGTCACCATTACTAAGACTAGCTTTTAATTCCAGCTTTATTAATTTAAATTTAACTTGCACCAGCTCCCATGGTTGGGATTTGATGTCTCCAGAGCATTAGCTAAGGCCTCTGAATCACTGATCCAGTAACATCACCACTATACCATCGTCATGACATGATGCCATGAAACCTCTTGGGGTCCAGAAATAATGTTGACTACCTTCTGTCTGTATACCAGTGTGTTACCACCGATAATCCCACTGGCAGGACAGACGTAAAGATGGTGAAGGGGTGGGCTGGGGCGGGGGGGCGGGGAGGGGGGGGTTAGGGTGAGGCTTGGGTGTTGTCTGAAAGATATAATTCTGTGAATATGACTGTGAAGTTGTGCTTGGCCAGTTATAGAATCATCAAATCCCTACAGTGCAGAAGGAGCTCATTCGGCCCATCGAGTCTGCACTGACCACTATGTGAAAACTCTCCTAATTTTAACAGACATCTCCAGGTGTTGGTGAGAAAGAATTTGTTTGGTCATCTAGGCTGGGTGTGCCTTTGTTATGTCCAATTCCACTGAATAAGTTGATGCTGAGTGGCCTGTCTGGTCTCATACTTTTTTTCATAGTGGTTTTGATATTACTGAATGGCTTGCTAGGTTACTTCAGAAGGCAGTTTAAGAGTTAACAGCATTGCTATGCATCTGGAGTCATATAAAGATGGCAGATTTCCTTCCTTAAAGATGGTTAATGCGCCAGGTGGGTTTTTATTGATGATCAGTAGTTTCATGGTCACAATATTTTTGTTCCAGATGTATTTAATTAACTGAATTTGAATTCCCCAGCTGCCATAGTGGGATTTGAACTCACATTTCCGGGCTATTAGTCCAGGCCTCTGGATTAGTGATGTAACTATTCTGCTACTATACCCTAAGCACTTTTAAAGTAAGCATTGTGTTTATTTTTAATCATCTGTGATTTTGAATGAATGGCTTTGTACATAAATGTGCTCCAAATTCCCTTTTTCTGAAGAGGTTTTCCAGAATTTGACATGTCGTAACACAACTTCCATGAACGTGTCATTTGTTCTGAATCAACTCTGTCAATTCTCTATTATTTTAAACTCTTGTGATCTTAATCTCCTCATTTTTAGGCAATCCAACACAAGTTTATCCAGTCTTCCCATAGATATCATGCTGCTGAACCACGGTTAGACTTTCTGCATAATTGTAGACATCCAAAACTGAACATAATAGATAGTGTTATGATCAGGTGAGAAGGGGTCAGATTGCCCCCTCTCCCTGCCTTTTATCATCCTCATTTGACCACAAAAGCTATTTTTAAGAGCTATGTTTGCCAATTTTGAACTATAACTTGTTGTTTGCTTGCCAGTAATGAGGTTCAACAAGTCCAACCCCAGCATTGATTGGTACTCCATTCGTTTCAGTTAATTAAATCTTCAGTCAATGTGGGAATGCGATATGTTGTTCTGTATATTGTTAGTAAGAAGTTTAACAACACCAGGTTAAAGTCCAACAGGTTTATTTGGTAGCAAAAGCCACATAAGCTTTCAGAGCCTTAAGCCCCTTCTTCAGGTGAGTGAGAATTCTGTTCACAAACAGGGCATATAAAGACACAAACTCAATTTACATGAATAATGGTTGGAATGCGAATACTTACAACTAATCAAGTCTTTAAGATACAAACAATGTGAGTGGAGAGAGCATCAAGACAGGCTAAAAAGATGTGTATTGTCTCCAGACAGGACAGCCAGTGAGACTCTGCAGGTCCAGGCAGGCTGTGGGGATTACAAATAGTGTGACATGAACCCAATATCCCGGTTGAGGCCGTCCTCATGTGTGCGGAACTTGGCTATCAGTTTCTGCTCAGCGACTCTGCGCCGTCGTGTGTTGTGAAGGCCGCCTTGGAGAACGCTTACCCGAATATCAGAGGCCGAATGCCCATGACCGCTGAAGTGCTCCCCAACAGGAAGAGAACAGTCTTGCCTGGTGATTGTCGAGCAGTGTTCATTCATCCGTTGTCCCAGCATCTGCATGGTTTCCCCAATGTACCATGCCTCGGGACATCCTTTCCTGCAGCGTATCAGGGAGACAACGTTGGCCGAGTTGCAAGAGTAGGTACCGTGTACCTGGTGGATGGTGTTCTCACGTGAGATGATGGCATCTGTGTCGATGATCCGGCACGTCTTGCAACGGTTGCTGTGGCAGGGTTGTGTGGTGTCGTGGTCACTGTTCTCCTGAAGGCTGGGTAGTTTGCTGCGGACAATGGTCTGTTTGAGGTTGTGCGGTTGTTTGAAGGCAAGAAGTGAGTGTGTGGGGATGGCCTTGGCGAGATGTTCGTCTTCATCAATGACATGTTGAAGGCTCCAGAGGAGATGCCGTAGCTTCTCCGCTCCGGGGAAGTACTGGACGATGCCTTAAGGGTACTCTGTCCACCGTGTCCCGTGTTTGTCTTCTGAGGAGATCGGTGCGGTTTTTCACTGTGGCGGTTCGGAACTGTCAATTGATGAGTCGAGCGCCATATCCTGTTCTTATGAGGGCATCTTTCAGCGTCTGGAGGTGTCTGTTGCAATCCTCCTCATCTGAGAAGATCCTGTGTATACGGAAGGCTTGTCCGTAGGGGATGGCTTCTTTAACGTGTTTAGGGTGGAAGCTGGAGAAGTGGAGCATCGTGAGGTTATCCGTGGGCTTGCGGTATAGTGAGGTGCTGAGGTGACCGTCCTTAATGGAGATGCGTGTGTCCAAGAATGCAACGGATTCCGGAGAGTAGTCCATGGTGAGTCTGATGGTGGGATGGAACTTGTTGATGTCATCATAGAGTTGTTTCAGTGATTGTTCACCATGAGTCCAAAGGAAGAAAATGTCATCAATGTATCGAGTGTATAGCATCGGCTGAAGGTCCTGTGCGGTGAAGAAGTCTTGTTCGAACCTGTGCATGAAGATGTTGGCATATTGAGGTGTGAATTTAGTCCCCATGGCTGTTCCGTGTGTCTGGATGAAGAACTGGTTGTTGAAGGTGAAGATATTGTGGTCCAGGATGAAGCGGATGAGTTGTAAAATTGCATCTGGAAACTGGCAGTTGTCAGCGCTGAGCACTGAGTACGTTGCAGCAATGCCATCGTCGTGGGGGATGCTGGTGTAGAGTGCCGAGACACCCATTGTGACGAGGAGCGCTCCTGGTTCAACTGCTCCATGTGTGCCAAGTTTCTGTAGGAAGTCTGTAGTGTCGTGACAAAAGCGGGGGGTTCTTTGTACAATGGGTTTCAGGATGCCCTCGACATAACCGGAGAGGTTCTCGCACAGGGTCCCATTGCCCGATACAATGGGACGGCCATTGTATATTGTTAACATTGTATATTGTTAACAGTTATTTTTGTTTCAGTCTGCTTGGAGCATAATTTAATTCTTGTATATAAAATTTTTGTATTTGTATTTTGCAACACTAATCTTGTGCCATTTTTCAGTAGGGGTGAAACTTTTACTTTGAGTGAGACTCTTGGGGAATGTTACTCTTTTAGCTTTGTTGCATAGCTCCAAATTTAGTCAAATGATCTCTTAAGAAAGTCAACACAAGCCTCTTTTGACACAAAGCTGAAAAATGAGTGATACGGCATCCGTTTGGCTGGACTGTGTGTGTGCTGTTGTTTTGATTTCCTTTCTGGAAGAAGCTGTAACAGGTGTTATCAAATTACATAATATGCGCATCGAGACAAAATTATATCTCCCTTTTGTAGAAAGAGAAGCCTGATATGAACCTTAGCTCTGGGGATTACAAAAAACTTTGCCTGACTCCAGGTGGGATTTTTAAATTCATTTACGGGATGAGTGTCACCGACTATGGCAGCATTTGCTGCCCATCTCTAATTGCCCTTGAGGAGGTAGTGGTGAGTTGCCTTCTTGAAATACCGCAGTCTGTGTGGCGTAGGTACACCCACATTGCTGTTGGGGAGAGAGATTTTGCTCCAACCATGGTGAAGGAACAGTGATAAATTTCCAAGTCAGGATGGTGAGTGACTTAGAGGGGAGCATCCACGCAATAATGTTCATATGTGTCTGCTGCCCTTGTCCTTGGTAGCAGTCACGGGTTTGGAAGGTGCTGTCTAAGGAGTCTTGGTGGGTTTCTGTAATACGTCTTGTAGATGATACACATTTCTGCCACTGTTTGTCGGGGGTGGAAGGAGTGAATATTTGTTTCGGGTGCCAATTAAGTGGGCTGCTTCCGGCATCTCCACATCATTATCTGGATAATGTCAAGCTTCCAGAATGCTGTTGGAGCTACATTCGTCCAGGCAAGGGGAGAATTTTCCACCACACTCTCAACTTGTGACTTGTAGATAATGGACAGGCTTTGGAGAGTCATGATTCCTAGCCTCTAACTTGCCCCCATCACTACAGTATGTATATAGTTGGTCTGATTTTATTTCTGGTCAATGGTAGTCCCAGGATGATGTTAGTGCACGTTCAGCAATGTGTTATCATTTATTATCTCACGTGTAAACTAAAGTTCATAAATGCTTAGACGAAACTTTAAGTTTGTACCTCAACTGCAGCCAGACTATCTCCTCCTCAAAGGCATTCTGTTATTCATTTTCCATTTTATCTCTCAATCTTTGATTCCAATTTACCTGGGCTGGATCCATTTTCATTCCATGTTGCCCTCTCTCAATTAATTATTTAAACTCTGGACTGTTTATTTTCCATAGCTAACCTGAACTGTATTATACTGCGATCTAAAAGGTTCTCTGCTGTCTCTGATCCACCTCATTTCCGCAGGACCAGGCCCAACAATGTCTGCTTCCTCATTGGAATGGAAACATACTAGATGTGGAAAATTCTCCTTAACACACTCCAGGAATTGTTGCCCCTCTCTGCCCTTTACACCTTTACTATCCTAGTCAACTTTATAATAATTAAAATTCCCAATTATAACAGATTTGTACCTCTGTAATTTCCTTGCAAATTTGTTCCTCTGTATTTTTTTATTAGTTTGTGGCCTATGGAACACACCCAATAGTATAATAGTACCACTATCGTTTCTTGCTCTAACTCACTCATCCCGTCTCTCTAGAAATGTAATATTCTCCTTAATCAATATTGCCACTCCGCCTTTCTTTCCTTCCTTTTCTTTACGGAACACCTTGTATCCTGGAATATTTCCTATCTAGCTCCGTTATTGTCGCATAAAGCTCAAGGCCGGATTGAATAATTAATATTGAATGATCTGGGTTCAAGCAGAAGGCAAAAAGGGGATAAAGTATTGGAGGACACACATAGCATGTCAGCTTTACCTAGTTGTAACACTTTTGTGTCAGGTGCAGAATATTGTGAGTGGGTTTATCTAGTCTGATGCTGCAGTGCAATTTTATTACAGATCCTGTTTTTCATACCCAACATCAAACCAAAGTTGTTTTGTTGGGGTGGATATTAAAAATCTCCAATGCTATTTGAAGAGCTGAGGGGTTTTGAGTCCTGACCAATGTTTCTTCCTTAATTCAAACCAAAAATAAATGCATTGAATATTTCATAGATTTCTCATACAGTAACTGCCACCATTGTAAAAATAACTATTTACTTTAAAGGAATTAATTGTGAAAAATTTCAATGTTGTTGGAACTGTATAAATACAATTAATTTTATTATTGTGGCAAAGCAGGAATCCTCAAAATACCATGATAAATTTGAGTAACCAAATTATAATTTTAGCAATTGATGGTCCTCCTGGCCAAAACAATGTCCAGGATTGGATGATTTCACAATTGCCGGTGGTATTTCCCTGTGTCTGCGTGGGTTTCTTCTGGGTGCTCTGGTTTCCTCCCACACTCCAAAGATGTGCAGGTTAGGTGGTTTGGCCATGCTAAATTGCCCTTTAGTGTCCCAAGATGTCTAAGTTAGGGGGTTTAGCGAGGTAAATGCATGGGGTTAAGGGGATAGGGCAGGAGGGTGGGCCTGGGTAAGATGTTCTGTTGGAGATTTTGTGCAGACTTGATAGGCTGAATGGCCTCCTGCATTGTAGGGATTCTATGAAATTTGTAAACTATTACGAAACAAATTGTAAAGCCATTAATTAAAGCAAAGCAATTGAACCAAAAAGGAAATTGGTTCTCTCGTCAAAACAAAGAAATATTAGTAATTGCAAGGAGACATTCCCAATTATGTAGCAAATTTCTATGCCTGATAATGGTTAGTATGTAAACTTTCCAAGTATCAAAAATGTTATGTATCCAGAAATAGTCCAGCAAAAAAACCGTCTAGATTGGAAATGTGTTTAAAAAGTATCAATCCAGAAACCAAATGTACACTGGTTGGCCAGTCTGCAAATGGACAGGCTGTCTATCAGAATCAAAACTTCGAAGTGAAAAGGCTTTCGAGAAAGTTTTTGCGGCAGGAAGGTTATTTTGGGTATCGCGAATTGCAAGGTTACTGCTGGATTTGCATTTCCTACCCTTCTAAGTGAGTTGGTCTCCGCACATACACATGTATGAACGGTGGGGGGCGTTATTTGCAGATGAACTGAACTTCCTAATAGTACATCCAGGATTCTTCGTGGAGCAGCACAAAATATTAACCCAACTGCTGGCAATCGCCAGTCTAAATCTTCAGGGCAAAGCTTTTCCCGCCCAAACTCAAACATCAGGCAGGTAGCATTTTATCCAGCTTGATAGCAAACCGTGTTGAAATTGAATGTAGCATTTTTGTCCACAGCTTTTTTTTACATTTTACTGCATTCTTAACTTTTACACGGCGCGATCCTGAAATTGCAACGTCAAACTAGCTTCTCAAATCTGGCATATGTATGAGAATCCTTGGCAATTTTATGGAATGAGTGTTTTGTGTGAGTGTGCTAACAAAAAAGTTATATTTAAACGTCGTCAACTGCAAATTTATATAGCAAACCTCGAATGCAGTTGTGTACAGTTGCGTGTTGAATTTCCCGCTCTTTGCAGGAGCCGCGGAAAACATTTAATCCAATAACTTTAGAAATATTGGCTAAGTTTATACCTTCATTTTAGCGTGCGGACATGTAGTAATTAAGACTCAACACCGTAGGAAAAACGCATTTTTAGATGTGTCCAGCAGTTACTGTGCAATATCCCACAGACTTTTCCTACTCAATTTTGCAAAGTTTTCCATCCCATACCACAAATGTTTACATCCGATATTGCAAATATTAGCAAAGGGTCATCTGGACTCGAAAAGTCAGCTCTTTTCTCTCCTTACAGATGCTGTCAGACCTACTGAGATTTTCCACCATTTTCTCCTTTGGCTGCAAGTATGTTCCCAGTCATTAATACGTGATGAAACATTGTATACGTAGTTCAAGTTCTGACAGCGTTATGTCCTTGGGGTCAATCTTTATATCCCGCTCTTTAATGGAACTTTTTATATTTCATAATTAAGACCAATATAGGATTACTCAAAAAGCTGTTGATCAAATTGTTTAACACCAAATCACATTTCACAATCGTGAAATTTCGATTAAGAACAGAATTTCACCCAGTCACTAAATCAGTGATCTCAAAGGCATGTGCTCGGCTGTTTATCATGTTTCTAGCACATGCTAGCTTTCTAGTGTAGCACGTCATTAATTTTCCTTTGTGTGAAATATGTGTAACATTTATACAAAAAAGACATTATAGTTGATTCACATGCACATTGGGGTGGATATAATTAATGTGTGCCACTGCAGTATTGAAGCAGTCATTGCTTGTATGCAGCAAGACCTGGGCAACATTCAGGCTTGGGATGATTACATTGTGCCAGATACTGGAGATTCTGTGGCAGTACGTCTGACTGCCCAGAGTGTGTTGACAATCTAAAAGGCAAAAGTCAAAAACACGATGGCATATTCTAATTTGCCTGAATGAACGCAGCTTCAATAACGGAGCTTGACTGTATTAAAGACAAAATAGTGTGTTTGATTGGTACCCCATCCACTACCTTAAACATTCACTCCCACACAGTGGCAGCAGTGGGCACCATCTTCTAGGCAACTTTGCCTTCTCTGGAGGATCCCAGCATCTCAGATACCAGTCTTCAGCCAATTCAGTTCACTGAACGTGACTTGAAGGAATGGTTGAAGGCACAGAATACTGCAAATGCTGTTGGCCCTGATAATATTCTGGCAATGGTATTGTGATAACCCCACGACTTGCATGGGGAATCACTGATTGACTGACCTCCCTGTAGGAATCGTTGAATATGAGCTCCGTGGGAGGTCAATCAGTGATTCCCATGCAAGTCATGGGGGTTACCACAGGAATTAAAATACTTGTATTCCAGAACTTGCCGTTTCCCTAGCCACGCTGTTCTATTACAGCTGCAACACAGACTTCTACCCTGTAATGTGGAAAATTGCCCAGGTATGTACTATACACAAAAAGCAGGACAAATCTAACTCGGGCAATTACTGCTCCATCAGTCTACTCAATCATCAGTAAAATAATGGAAGGGATCATCAACGGCATATCAAGTGGAACTTGTATAGCAATAACCTGCACACTGTTGCTCAGTTTGGATTCCACCAGGGTCACTCAGCTTCTGACCTCATTACAACCATGGTTAAAACATAGACAAAAGAACTGGGTTCCAGAGGTGAGAGTGACTGCCATTGTCATCAAGGCTGCATTTGACATGAGGGACGTCAAGGAGCCCATGCAAACCTGGAGTCAGTGAGAATTGGGGTGACAAACTTAGCTGGTTGGAGTCATACCTCCACAAAGGAAGATGGTTGTGGCTGTTGGAGAGCAGTCATGTCAGTCATAGGACATCATGATAGGCGAGTAGGGTCCTAGGCAAAGCCATCTTCAGCTGCTTCATCAATGACCTTTCTTCCATTACAAGGTCAGAAGTGGCGATATTTGCTGATGAATGCACAATGCTCAATACCATTTCTGACCCCTCGGAAACTGAAGCAGTCCATGTCCAAATGCAGCAAGACCTGGACAATATCTAGGCTTGAGCTGACAAATGGAAAGCAGAATTTGTGCCATACAAGTGCCAGGCAATGACCATCTCCAACTATAGAGGATTTAACCATTGCCCCATGATATTCAATGGAATTACCATTGCTGGGTCCCCTATGATCAACATCCTGGGGGTTACCATTGAGCAGAAACATAAAAGGAGTAGCCAGATGTGTACTGTGGCAGAAAGAGCAGGCCAGAGGCTATGGATTCAACAGTAAGTAACTCAACTGATGACCCAAAGCCTGTCCACATTCTACAAGACACAAATATGCAGTGTAATGGAACGCACTCCACTTGCTGGGACAAGTGCAGCTCCAACAGTACTCAGAGGGTTGACACCATCCAGGACAAAGTAGCCTGTTTGATTGGCACTCGACCCACAAGTATTCATTCCTCCACCACCAATGTCCAGTGGCAGTAGTATGTGCCATCTACAAGGCGCAATGTAGGAACTCACCAACACTCCTGAACGTCTTACAAACCCTTAACCACGGTCATCTAGAAGAGCAATGGCAGTTCAAGAAAGCAGCTCACCACGATCTCAAGGTCAATTAAGGATGGACAGTAAATAGTAGCATAGCCAGTGAAGCTTGCATCCCTTGATTAAATTTAAAAAAGGGACACTGATCTCAACACCCAGAAAGGACAAGGGTAGCAGGTCATGGAACACCTCCAAATCACTCAGCATCCTGTCTTGGAAATATGTTGCCATTAATTAATTGTCACTGGATCAGAATCCTGGAACTCTCCCTCTCGAGATATTATGGCTGCACCTACACCAAGTGGACTGCAGTAAAGACGGTGACTCTCCATTTCAAGGGAAATTAAGGATGGGCAATGGATGCTGACCTTGCCAGCAATGTGCGCATTCCAAGAGCAAATTTAAAAGAAGTGACCAAAATTTAATTAGAATCGCTCAACATGGATTAAAATCATGGATCTACATGCTTTGTAGGGACCTTTAGAAGACTTTGTTGATAAGGTTAGATTAAGTAAAATGGGAGGAGCTGCAGATGATATTTGTGCCTTTTTTGGTTGCAGGCTTGCAGAAGAGAGACTCAGGTTGACAATATCTTAATTCTGTCATAGGTGTCATGCTGCTGGTGCCGATCTGGGGTCCGGTATATTTGGGATCCAGCACTGCCTATCCTAGCTAGAATATAAAAGGGGAAAATGTTTTGCTACAGCTATACTGAGCCCTGCCAGGGCTCGGACCTCTTTATAGTTCTATACTCTGCATCATAGGAACGCAATGCTGGCCTTGAATTATTGCAGCGCAAATTTCTATAATGTTACGAGGGCTTCCAATGTTATATTGAGGAAATATTCCGAATATTTGTTAAAATATAATTTAAAGGTTGAAAAAGTTTGTCAGAAACTTGTTCAGCTGGTTGGTAAGTCTAGCATGGGGACATAGTCTTGGAAAATCAGGCATTCGGGAGAGAAATTGGAAAAAGCTTCAAATAAAGGTTGATAGTATTGCAGAATGCTCTCGAGAAAAACAGTAGATTTTAGCTCAAAGCAATTTTAAGTTTGAGATTGATTTTTTGTGTGTGCTTAAAAAGAGGTAAAAGGATATGGAACCAAGTTTAGATGGATGATAAAGATATAGAGCAGCCATTCTCTTATTGAACGGCGGAACAGACTCCTGGGGCTCAACAATCTACTTCAGAGACACAAGCAAATAATCTTAGTCTGGCACTTCACTGTTATGCTGCAGGACTGTCTTTCTGATGAGACAATCATAGAATCCCTACAGTGCAGAAGGAGGCCATTTGGCCCATCAAGTCTGCACCGACCATAATCCCACCCAGGCACTATTCCCGTAACCCCACATATTTATCCTGCTAATCCCCCTGACACTCGGGTCAATTTGGTATGGTCAATCAACCTAACCCACACATCTTTGGACTGTGGGAGGAAACCCATACAGACTTGGGGAGAACGTGCAAACGCCACACAGACCCAAGGCTGGAATTGAACCCGGGTCCCTGGCACTGAGGCAGCAGTGCTAACCACTGTGCCACCATGCCGCCCAAGTGAATTTAAGAGACCCTATGACACTATTTCAGAAAAGCTAAGGGAGCCCTGTGTTTTGGGGTATTATTTATTCTTCAATCACCATTTAAACCAGGGTCTCCCAAACCTTTTCAGTTACAGAACCCGAAGTGACCTTTGAAGTGCATCAGGACACCCCAAACGTTCTCCATGTTGACGTCCCTTTTTGCCACAAAATAAGTGCAAACATTGAAATCAAATGAAAAAAACAAGTGTTTTCTGGCTATATCTATGCATATATTAGGAAGAGGCATACAGTCACAAATACATTCACCAGCTATATGCCCCCCCCCCCCCTCACATTAAACCCTGGCCAAGCCACCTTCCAATGGCCCCTTAACATTAACCCCTGGAAGTAGTACCCACTTTAGGAATGGATAATCATAGAATCACAGAATTCTACAGTGCAGAAAGAGGCCATTCGGCCCATCGAGTCTGCACCAACCACAATCCCACCCAGGCCCTATCCCCATATCTCTACATATTTACCCACTAATCCCTCTAACCTATGCATCCAGGGACGCTAAGGGGCAATTTAGAATGGCCAATCAACCTAGCCCGCACATCTTTGGACTAAATAATATCAAGTAATCCAAAAGTTTGCTGGAACCCAATATTACAAAGTTTTCTGCATTGCTGTCCCATTCCAGAACTAAACACTGGAGAAAACTGAATAGTTGAAAGGGAGTTGTGAACATAAAAGATTCTTTTAGATTTCTGAAACACATTTAAAAGAAAGACAGCCATTTTCAGTAGCAGCAACATTATTGTAATGTCCTATCAAGTGTTTACAAATAATCTATTAACAGACCATTCTGATTTTAAACTCTGATACAGTATCTCCAAAAACCATTGGTTTAAAGAAAATCTTCCTCCATGGTTATCTTTTCAACTCAAACACTGAAAGACTGAGCTCTTAAATCGGAGACCCAAGCTAAATTCCTAAAATGTTTTCTTACCTTTTGTAATTTTTAATGGGAAGAGTGAAGCTAGAAAGCTGATGCTCCTATTTGACGCATGCCCAGCGCTCTCCTTGACGCACACAAACTCACCTCTTTCTCACACACGCACTCTCTCTCTCTAATGCACACACACCTCTCTGTCTCTCAGATACACACAAACATGACCCCCTCACTCGCATCCTCTCCAACCCCCGTGCTCTCGCAGACTTCCCCTCTCTCACCCCCCCCCACACACACTCACAACCCCCCTTAGAGACACACTACTCTCACATACTCAGTCTCTCTCTCTCTCTCACTCTCATCCCCCCTCATGTCTCATACACTCTATCCCCCACCCCACTAACTCCTTTCTCGCACACAGACTCAACCCCTCTCTCACACATTCACACACTCCTCTTTCTCACCCCATGGCCCGCTTGGCCTCTACTCCTGCTCTGAGGCTCGCTCTAGACGGCCTGTTGCGCTCGGTGGCCTGTGTTGGATAGTCTCTCGCACTGAGGCCTACACGACCTCTCTGCTCTGAGGCTCACTCTGGACCCCACCACTACACCCCAGTGCCAGCTTCAAGTTTCATTCCAAGGCTCTCACTTCCCATTACTGCATTGTACTCACTTGTCCAGTCAGAGGTTGGCTTTCCCAGAAGCCAGACTCTAATTGGACAAGAAGCTCAGCAGCATTTTTCAAATTTGACAAATGTGCCTGTTTTCCCATAGGCCCTCTGGGAGGCTCTAGCAGACCACAGTGTGGGAACCCCTAATTTAAACAAATGACCTGTTCATTATCTTACTGCTGTTTGTGGAACCTTGGAAAGAGCAAATTGGGTACTCTATTTACCTACATTACAGTCGTGACTACTTATTAAAAATTCTTAATGTACTGTAAAGCACTTTGGGAAACCTAAGATGAAATGAGTTATTTTTAAAGACAGATTCCTCTCAACATTGCTTTGAATATTGCCTTTTTATTTCAGTGATAAAGAAAGAAATGTCGCTAAAGGAAACTCAGCCAAAGAAATCCTGTTCTAAGAAATATCTCCCTTATCGATTTGATGAGAATATTCCACAAGGTAATGCTGTGAATGTATATACAAGAAGCAAGCGTCCTTCCCGACCGCCACCAAAGTGGTGGGTTGTGCAGCAGGATAACGACCATCCACAAAATAGATTAAAGACAGATAATTCGACTGAACTGGATGATAGTGTACAGGAACAGACAGCAAAGCCTTTCAAATCACAAACGAATAAGGGCTTGAAAGGAAGAGCTTCACATGCACAAGCAAAACCCTTGAGGAGTGATACCTCCACTTCAGAGGGGCAACGTTTTGAGAATGTTTTTGAAAATGATTCTTCTCCAAGTAGCTCACCACATACCCAGTCAAAACCAAAAGGGCAGCACGGAGCAGTTAGTCAACACGGCAACTCAGAAAGGCTGTCACATCCCCAGTCAAAGCCCATAGCTAAGCGAGGCATAGGTAATCAACAGGAAGATGATTCTGATAGTCTGTTAGTCAAGGAGCAAGGTAAAAAACAAAAATATTCTGCGCAATCCATACCGAAAAAGCGATTGTTTTCTGAGGTTGAAGAAGAAAAAGGAAAACCTTTTGACATGCACCTGCCCAAAAAACAAAAATCTAAACTGAAGCTGAAGGTGCACAATTTCGACATGCAAGATCAAAATAAAATGCAAGGGGAGGAATACAGTCCACTTTCAAGACCTGCATATGTTTGTACAACTTCAAGGCAAACTCAGGACTATATTGATTTACCGTCTAAGCCATTTCGAGAGTCTGTTGCATCCTTATTGGCAGCTCATGTTGATGAAAAGATTCCACAAACTGTCAAAATATCTTCAGAAATCAAAAACCAGGCTGTAACTAGCCCCAGAAAGTCCTTCACAAAATCTGCTCATGGTGCAAATGCCCAGGCATTCTCTGGTAATCCTAATCAGACTGTAATGAGACTCAGAAAGCGTAAGACCACGAAGTACCAAGATGAAACTGTCCCCTCTCAGCATTTTGAACAGCCAACAGATGTGAGTGAGGAAAATAACAAACCAGGACCGAGCAGTTCTGTGCAAAGGGAGAGAACTTTAAAGCAAAGACTTTCCCACAATTTGTAAGTAGACAAACTTGTTCAGAGATTTGGGTATTGTAATTAATGTACTTAAATTGTAACCTATCATTCTGTTTGTGGGAATTATCCAGCCATTAGCCAGCAACAGAAACATTTTGAGAGCTGGTGAATAATCTACAGCGCTTCTACCTGTGATAAATATATAAGTTACTGGTTTTTAAAAAAAATTGTAGGAATTTATTATAGTTTTTTCCTGTATTTTTGATTGGCAGGTGGGTTGATTTGATGGGCGGAGCCCAGTGCATGTGTCGCAGGTATAGGCCTCTATCTCTTACTGCTCCCTGGCCCAATTACTGGCCCCTGGCACTCAGCGAGTCAAAGGGAGCGAGTGAGTCAGGTGATGTTGAGTGGAGAGTGGGCAGCTGTGATGGGATGAGAGGGGGAAGTGGCAAGAGGATTGGGAAACATTGAGGAGGAGGGAATAAGGGGTAGTGAGCAGAAGGTAAGTAGAAAGAGCAAGTTCGTAAAAGTCATAAAGAAAGGAATTTTGGGCTAGTTTGGTTCATGTGTTTTCAATATAAAAATTACAGGTCAGCAATGTTACCCACTTTTATTGTATGCTTTCTTATGAAAAGTGATTTTCATTCAGCATGGTTTTGTTTAGCATGCCAATTTTTGGACACATGGGATAGCTCCACTGTTGCCATAAAGATGCAGATATCACTCCTGGTGTTTTGTGGGTCTCTGCTGGTTAGTATTGCTTACATCTGCATGGAGTGGTTTGTTTGTTGTATTTTATTTTGAGCGATGAATGGTTATGCATCAACATGTAGTGTTTTCAGTAAATAATTCAAATAATATATACCTCCATCATGTAGACGAATAGAATGTTTTAAGACAGGCACACAGGTAGTGTTGAGAACAATGCATATATTAATTAATATACCAGTATAAAAGTATATTTGCACTCTGCATAATTTCCAATTCAACTGTTTCAGCAGTAATAAGTTCAGGCTGCTTTTTATTTTTAGACCTGTTTTTAATAGCAGTGGACCAGGACCATGTAGAAATTATGAAGGGTTGTTTGATGAAGATGGCGTTGGATACTTGGATCACAGAGAAACAATGGGTATGAATAAATAAGTGCTACTGATATGTTTTAGTATGAACATGAGAAGTAACCAAAACATTCTTCCAAAAAAATTCATGTCATTGTTATAATTTTGGTTAAATGATTGTTATTTCTTCTAGCCCTCTTCTATCTTATCCAAAATCTAATTCTCGGTGTGATGGTAGATTGGTCAACCTTTTTTGGGTGGCATGGTAAAGAGTCATAGGGGTGTCACCGCTAAAACCTGACTGACCTCATTTGACTTTAATGCCTTTTCGAGCTGGAATCACCCAAATAGCTATCATGAGTGGAACGTTTATTTTTTCTCGTTGGCTGTAGAAGTAGATGTTGTTGTAATAATCTCTCCTACCACCCTAACAGATAAATAACTCTATGAATCAAACATGGGACCCACTGTTCTGTATAGCCCAACTCGCTTTAATCCTTTTGGCTACTTGTTGTTGAAGTTTCCTTTTTTCTTAGTTGTCAATGGCAGGTTTCCTGGCTGATATATCATCACATCTCCATGTTGTCTTCTGCTGCCTATGTCAAGTGGGGGTGTGGTTCTGCTGAGCTCTTCTACTTTTGATTAGTGGCAGCTTCCAGTTTTAAAGTTGAATGTAACAGATTTTTTTCATAGTGATTAATGAGATTGAAATGTTAATACTGTCTTCCAAAGCTTCCATGACTTTCAAAATCTGGTCTGTAGTAGTTCCTTCATGGAAAGGTTAGGTCTCAACTTAGGTCCAGGATGGGCAGAAAGTGTACTTGAAGTCAACAGATCCATTATGCTTATCAAAATAAAATGGGTTTTCTGGGTGTTTTTGGACTATCACGCCATAATCCAAACAGCCAAGGTGGGTTGAGCAGCAGAAAAGTAGGAAGAAATTCCTTTCTGTCCATTATTGACTTAGTTATTGGTTTCTAGTTCTGGAGAAACTCTTAATAGGAGACTTTATCCTTGGTAAAACCCTGTCTAATTGCATCGGTTTGTTATTTGGAGTTGAATTACTTTGAAAGACTGAGGAAGACCATATCTGTAATACCATTTACACTCTTCTTTCTTCTAGACTTTGGTGATGCCTGTGAGGATGGGAATTCTACAAAAGACAGTGAAGAAAATGGTCAGTTCAGCTCAGGTCTATAGCACATAAGCCAATTCAAAAATGCAGATATCAGTCTGACTTAAACCCACAGCCTTCTGTTATCAATTATGTCCTCTCCAGGACTTGGGCCACACAGTCTCGGCAGATGCAAGTGCAAAACTGAGAAAGTTACGTTATTTAACTTTCTGATTGACAAGTCAGTTTACTCATTTCTGATCACTTATGTGAATGTTGGAAAATCACATGCTACCATTCAGAAAGGAGCATCTAGGTTTTTCACAAATACTGCCTGCTCCTTTCTCACTACCAAAACAAATGAATTAGTCATTTATCACCTTGCTATTTGTGGGGCCTAGCTTGTCTGTGAAATGGTAGCTATATTTTGCTACCTAAAAATCACTGCATTTCAAAGTAAATTTATTGTCTATCTGAGAAGCACTCTAGCCTGACCGTTAATTCAGTGAGATCGTGGCTGATCTCTGAATTAGCTCTTATACACATATTTGCTCCACATTTCTTAATAGAACATAGAACAGTACAGCACAGAACAGGCCCTTCGGCCCGCGATGTTGTGCCGAGCTTTATCTGAAACCAAGATCAAGCTATCCCACTCCCTATCATTCTGGTGTGCTCCATGTGCCTATCCAATAACCGCTTAAATGTTCCTAAAGTGTCTGACTCCACTATCACTGCAGGCAGTCCATTCCACACCCCAACCACTCTCTGCGTAAAGAACCTACCTCTGATATCCTTCCTGTATCTCCCACCACGAACCCTATAGTTATGCCCCCTTGTAATAGCTCCATCCACCCGAGGAAATAGTCTTTCAACGTTCACTCTATCTATCCCCTTCATCATTCTATAAACCTCTATTAAGTCTCCCCTCAGCCTCCTCCGCTCCAGAGAGAACAGCCCTAGCTCCCTCAACCTTTCCTCATAAGACCTACCCTCCAAACCAGGCAGCATCCTGGTAAATCTCCTCTGCACTCTTTCCAGCGCTTCCACATCCTTCCTTCCACATCCAACTAATATCTTTAGTTTGTACAAATCTCAGCTTTAAAATTAACAATATTTTCCAATTGTGGGTTGCAGCTCCCCAGTTGGATCCTGGGTTGAGCCAGAGGCTGCAATGAAACTTTGACTGATTTCTGAAATCTGAAAGATCCCTTTAAACCCTCTTTTTTTTAGTTGCTTGCTGTGGCCTAGTGTCATAGAGTCATAGAGGTTTACAGCATGGAAATAGGCCCTTCGGCCCAACTTGTCCATGCAGCCCTTTTTTTTTTTAAACCCCTAAACTAATCCCAATTGCCTGCATTTGGCCCATATCCCTATATTCCCATCTTACCCATGTAACTGTCTAAATGCTTTTTAAAAGACAAAATTGTACCCGCCTCTACTACTACTCTGGCAGCTTGTTCCAGACATCACCACCCTCTGTGTGAAAAAATTGCCCCTCTGGACACTTTTGTATCTCTCCGCTCTCACCTTAAACCTGTGCCCTCTAGTTTTAGACTCCCCTACCTTTGGGAACTGCTTCCTGAGGCCCAATTGCTGCTGCAAAATGCCTTTGAATAGGTAGGTGTCCGGGTGAAGGAGGGGTAGATGGAGAAGTGAAGGATGGGGAGATGGGGCACACTAAACTCTTATGGTTTACCCCTGCTCAACAACAAGAATACAGCCCTGGTTTGTTGGATAATTTTTCAGAATTTAAGTTTTGCAGCCCAGGTATCAAGTAAATTTAATCTGCACTGCCTACAGGGCCAATGGCTTTTACCCACTTCTATTCTAGATGTCTAAGTCTTTTTGGGTCTCCATTATTTATGACTCTTCACCATTTAGAAAGTACCTTGATCTATTTTTAGTCCCTTTAATTTCTCTAGTATTTCCTTTTTAACTAATATTAATTACTTTATGTCTGTACATTGTGTCTTCTACAGTAAATACAGATACAAAATACCAATTTAAAATTTACACTTATTATTTCCCTATTCCCTATTATTTTTCCTGTCTCGGCTTATAAGGACCTCATGTTTACTTTTTGCTCATCTGTTTACATTTGTTTACATTGTTTACATTTAGAAACTCTTTAGTTTTCAATATTTCCTGCTAGTTTACTTTGTATTCTGTTCTTACCTGCTTTATGATTTCTTGGTCATTCTTCAGTGATTTCTAAAGTCCTCACAGTCAGCTCAGCAAACCTTAAAATAACATTTTAAGCTTCTTTTAATCTAATAACTTTCTGAACTTTAGTTAGCCACAGCTGGTTTTTCTGTTATTTTAAGTTTTTAATGTGTAATATAAAATAACGGTACTATTTTGGCTAAACATTTAAAAAATCTTGACAGTGGTGTGCTATGTAAATGTTGCCAGCTTAGCTATTGGAATTTGCTGATTTTGTTTTCTGAATTTGGCTAGTTCAATTGGAAGACGCATACCAGCATTGTTTTCAATAATCTGAAGTGGCAAGATTCCAATTGTATAATGGTGGTTCTTGACAAATATCGCAATTTAAAGATTAACTTCAAAATATTTGCAATAAAGAAAACATAAGCAAGAGACAGGTGATAGACAAATTTCATCCATTTTGAAGAATATTATTCTTGATCTAACTTGAGAATTTGTTCACATTTGTGTCCAGAATTTTTCACCTTTTGTAACATGATTTTTAGGGTCTCAACTCTTGTAAAACTGAAAAGCATTGTTTTGGTTATTTAGATCCTTTGTGACACAATATTGTCAGTAGTTTATTCCCTTATTCGATGTTCGTGACAAACCAAACTAAATCTTGGAGAATGCGTTAATTCTGAATCGGATGAATGAGGTGAATTCCATGTAATGGTTGTTATCCTTCAATTGAGGGGAAGGTACAGTGGGCCACTAAGACTGTGCTGTCCAGTATATTAACCATGTATATTTAGTTGGGTATATAGATATGGAAAAGTATATTTCTAATTAGTGAAATAAAATTAGTAATAGATAACATAATTGCTCATGTAGATCATAACATTCTTATGTTATGTGCATGTGTACTTCAACTTTTATGTGTGCTGGCAAAATGGTAAGCTGCAAAATAGAGTCCTTTTTAAATTTTTGAGTGCTTTCCTTCATTCCATAATGCTTATGGTTATTTTCTCAAATGCTGTATAACACAGTTGAAAACACCAACAAAATTAGTGCAAGTGGTTGGCATAGTATTACAGTAACAATATCTGTGGCTGGTCCACAATTTCTGATGGAGGGCAATGCTCAAAGGCGCTATCCATGTAAAAGTGTGGTACTATTCGAGTATCTTGTCTTTTCAACTATCCTGTCACTAAAACTGTGTTCTGACTTAACACCTCCAGTTCTTCTGCAGTTTTAAGACTGGCAAAAGGTGGGAAGTGGTGTTCCACTAAGAAATGTGTTAGCTGTTCACCATTTACACCAACAATTTGATATCAGGAGCACAAATTCAAAATTAGCAGGTTATAGCAATTTGGAACGTATAGTTAATATTGAGGAAGACTGCATCAAAATACCCACATTGATATTAAAATTAATTTCTCCTTGATATATCTATATATCAGGGACTGCCTGGATCCACTACAGTTCACCTACCGCCGCAACAGGTCCACAGCAGACACCATCTCCCTGGCCCTGCACTCAACCCTGGAACACCTACATAACAAAGACACCTATGTCAGACTCCTGTTTATTATCTATAGCTCAGCCTTCAACACCGTTATTCCTAAGAAACTCATCTCCAAACTCCGTTGCCTGGGCCTCGTGTTGTGCCTGCCGCACAGTCTGTTTTAACCTTTATACGATGGACAAAGAATTGCGAGTAGACTTCTTGTTAGTACAACCAATATTTATTTAAAACACACAATCAATAATCACCTATCCAACCAACAATAAGTTATCTTGCAGAAAATACTAAAGGCCAAATACTCAAGTCCAATACTAGACCTTGACTTAACTTTGCATGACTGGCAAGTACCCAAGCAGATATTGGCCTTTATCTGTGCGCTGGTCTCGGTAGTCCTCTGCGTAGTCTGGTCCTTTGGTCTGGTCTGGCACTCTGGCTCTATTCTTCCTTCCTTCTCGGGTGTGGTGGCTCTCCTCGTGCTGGTCGTTGCTGGCGATGGTCACTGTTGTCGCTCGTTTGTGGGGTCAGAGAGAGATTCTTGGTTGCGCAGCACCCTTTATACCCCGTTGGGTTTCGCGTCCTTTTGGGCGGTCTCTTGATTCTTGTCAATCAACCGATCAGGGCTTGATCACCCTGATCGATAAGAGTCCAATCAGGTGCTGCCACACCAATCTCTGGGTATGTACCCAGCGGCGATGCCTGTAGGTGCTGGAGGCACGTAGGTCACATACCTCCCTCCCAAATAAGGGGTTAAGGCTGCCCTTTGTCTGGTAAACAAGTATTTTTGACCAGAAAGTGTCCATTGTCTTTGGGATGGCCTATTTCCTGTGTATTCAGTTGTCAGAGTTGCAGCCTGTTTATCTCTATCTTTTAGGCTGCAGCCTGTCATTTTAGTTCTTGCACAACTGTCCCAGACTGCTTTACAAATCGCCATTTTAGGTGGCCCGTTTGGCCACACTTGGCTGCTCCCTCTGTGACTGGATCCTGAGCTTCCTAACCCACAGACCACAATCAGTAATGATGTGGCGGTGCTGGTGTTGGACTGGAGTACATAGAACAGCATAGTACAGGCCCTTCGGCCCACGATATTGTGCCGGACCTTTTCCGAAACCAAGATCAAGCTATCCCACTCCCTATCATTCTAGTGTGCTCCATGTGCCTATCCAATAACCGCTTGAAAGTTCCTAAAGTGTCCGACTCCACTATCACAGCAGGCAGTCCATTCCACACCCCAACCACTCTATGAGTAAAGAACCTATCTCGGACATCCCTCCTATATCTCCACCACGAACCTTATAGTTATGCCCCCTAGTAACAGCTACATCCACCCGAGGAAATAGTCTCTGAACGTCCAGTCTATCTATCCCCCTCATCATCTTATAAACCTCCATTAAGTCGCCTCTCAACCTCCTCCGCTCTAAAGAGATGTTGTAGGGAAAAATCACTTGTACCAGTGCATTCAAGAGGTCGAGTCTCAAGGCAAGGTTCAAAGTGTTTTTCTTTATTGTACAATTACTGTGATCCCAGGGAGACCCGCGTAGCCAGCTCAGAAACAGTGGCTTGGCCACGTTGATCTCAATAGTTACACATTCGCTCTGGATATTTATAGGAATCCAAATTCGAGCGGGAACATTTGCTCATACATTTTTACAATACCTAAAAAGTGGCGGGATTCTTTAATTGCTGCCCTGAAGATTTGGCGGGCAGTTTCGATTCGAACAGATTAACACTAAGAATATGTATCCTATCTGGTCAGGAAGTTCCCTGGTAGACTTTGTCAATTTGCATCTGTATGGTGTGTGTCCGTGTTAATGGGACTGCCTGTTCTTGCCCCGGTGTTTTAATGTGTTTCCCATTATCCTCTTGATGTGTCCCCTTATCTAAATCGACCTCCGACGTTTGTGTCTGTATTCTATGCTTGCGAGATTAGATGTTAATGTCATTCTGTCCTGCTGTGTGTAGGGGGATTTAATCTAATCTTTTATTTTTTTTTCCTGGTTTATTAAGTTTCTTTGCCTGCCTTGGCCATTTTATTCCCATTATATTTTATTTACAGTACAGTTGTGCCATATATCCCACTGCCAGGTCTTGACTCGCAGATAACCCGATCTTCTGGCCAAGGGCCGTTTTAAAATGCAGCTTCGTGCTGTTGCTGGGCAGAATAAAGATCTTCCATCGGCTTTGAATTAAAGGTCTCTCAGCTGTGCAGAGGGGGATTTAAACAAAGGTCCATTCGGGTGTTCCCCTCTGCATTGTGGGCACGTTATGAATGGTGCCAATCAGTCCAATAAATGAATATGTTTAATGTGGTGAATATTGATGAGATAATAAAAATATGGCTTTGGAAAATGGCCTACTTCAGAGAAAAGCCCTAGCTCCCTCAACCTTTCCTCATAAGGCCTACCCTCCAAACCAGGCAGCATCCTGGTAAATCTCCTTTGCACTGTCTCCAATGCTTCCACATCCTTCTTATAGTGAGGTGACCAGAACTGCACACACTATTCCAAATGTGGTCTCACCAAGGTCCTGTACAGTTGCAGCATAACCCCACGGCTCTTAAACTCAAACCCCCTGTTAATAAACGCAAACACAATATAGGCCTTCTTCACGGCTCTATCCACTTGAGTGGCAACCTTCTGAGATCTGTGGATATGAACCCCAAGATCTCTCTGTTCCTCCACATTCCTCAGAACCCTGCCGTTGACCCTGTAATCCGCATTCAAATTTGTCCTACCAAAATGAAACACCTCGCACTTATCAGTGTTAAACTTCATCTGCCATTTTTCGGCCCAGCTCTGCATCCTATCAATGTCTCTTTGCAGCCTACAACAGCCCTCCACCTCATCCACTACTCCACCAATCTTGGTGTCATCCGCAAATTTACTGATCCACCCTTCAGCCCCCTCCTCCAAGTCATTTATAAAAATGGAGCAGAGGATCCAGCACTGATCCTTGTGGTACACTGCTGGTAACTGGTCTCCAGTCTGAAAATTTTCCATCCACCACCACCCTCTGTCTTCTATGAGATACAGTAAGACTTCTATGAGATAGCCAGTTACTTATCCAATCGGCCAAATTTCCCTCTATCCCACACTTCCTTACTTCATGAGCCGACCATGGGGGACCTTCTCAAACGCCTTACTAAAATCCATGTATCTGACATCAACTGCTCTACCTTCATTGACACACTTAGTTACCTCCTCAAAAAATTCAATCAAATTTGTGAGGCAAGACTTACCCTTCATGAATCTGTGTTGACTATCCCGGTTTAAGATGCATCTTTCTAAATGATCATAAATCCTATCCCTCAGGACCTTTTCCGTTAACCTATCGACCACCGAAGTAAGACTAACCGGCCTATAATTACCAGGGTCATTCCGATTTCCTTTCTTGAACAGAGGAACAACATTCGCCACTCTCCAGTCCTCTGGCGCCATCCCCATGGATAGTGAGGACCCAAAGATCAAAGCCAAAGGCTTTGCAATCTCATCCCTTGCCTCCCAAAGAATCCTAGGATATATCTCATCTGGCCCAGGGGACTTATCGACGTTCAGGTTTTTCAAAATTGCTAATACATCTTCCCTCCGAACATCTGCCTCCTCCAGCCTATCAGCCTGTATCACACACTCATCCTCAAAAACATGGCCCCTCTCCTTGGAGAACACTGAAGAAAAGTATTCATTCATTGCCTCTCCTATCTCTTCTGACTCCATGTACAAGTTCCCACTACTGTCCTTGACCGGCCCTAACCTTACCCTGGTCATTCTTTTATTCCTCACATAAGAGTAAAAAGCCTTGGGGGTTTTCTTTGATCTGACCCGCCAAGGACTTCTCATGCCCCCTCCTAGCTCTCCTAAGCCCTTTTTTCAGCTCATTCCTTGCTAACTTGTAACCCTTAATGGACCCAACTGAACCTTGTTTTCTCATCCTTACATACGCTTTCTTCTTCCTCTTGACAAGACATTCAACCTCTTTTGTGAACCATGGTTCCCTCACTCGGCCTTTCCTCCCTGCGTGACAGGGACATACCTATCAAGGACACGCAGTATTTGTTCCTTGAACAAGCTCCACTTTTCATTTGTGCCTTTCCCTGACAGTTTCTGTTCCCATCTTGTGCTCCCTAATTATTGCCTAATCGCATCATAATTACCCCTCCCCAATTATAAACCTTGCCCTGCTGTACGGCCCTATCCCTCTCCATTGCAACAACGAAAGACACCGAATTGTGGTCACTATCTCCAAAGTGCTCTCCCACAACCAAATCTAACACTTGGCCCGGTTCATTTCCCAGTACCAAATCCAATGTGGCCCCACCTCTTGTCGGCCTATCCACATATTGTGTCAGGAAACCCTCTTGCACACACTGTACAAAAACTGCCCCATCCGAACTATTTGACCTATAAAGGTTCCAATCAATATTTGGAAAGTTAAAGTCACCCATGACAACTACCCTGTGACCTCCACACCTATCTATAATCTGCTTTGCAATTTCTTCCTCCACATCTCTATTACTATTTGGGGGTCTATAGACAACTCCTAACAACGTGACCGCTCCTTTCCTATTTCTAACTTCAGCCCATATTACCTCAGTAGGCAGATCCCCCTCGAACTGCCTTTCTGCAGCCGTTAAACTATCCTTGATTAACAATGCGACTCCACCGCCTCTTTTACCACCTTCCCTATTCTTACTGAAACATCTATACCCCGGAACTTCCAACAACCATTCCTGTCCCTGTTCTAACCATGTCTCCGTAATGACCACAACATCGTAGTCCCAAGTACCAATCCACGCTCCAAGTTCACCTACCTCATTTCGGATGCTCCTTGCATTGAAGTAGACACACTTCAACCCACCTTCCTGTCTGCCAGTACACTCCTGCGACCTTGATATCTTCCTCAGTACCTCACTACACTCAACACTGGCTTCTGGACTACAGCTCGTTTTCCCATCCCCCTGACAAATTAGTTTGAACCCCCCCCCCCCCCCCCCGAAGAGCCGTAGCAGATTTCCCTCCCAGGATATTGGTGCCCCTCTGGTTCAGGTGCAACGCGTCCTGTTTGTACAGGTCCCACCTTTCCCAGAATGTGCTCCAATTATCCATGTAGCTGAAACCCTCCTGCAGCATCCCTGCAGCCACGTGTTTATCTGCACTCTCTCCCTGTTCCTCAACTCACTATCACGTGGCACCGGCAACAAACGAGAGATGACAACATGATTTGTCTTGGCTCTCAGCTTCCGCCCTAGCTCCTTAAATTCCTGTTTTAAATTCCCGTCCCTTCTCTTACCTATGTCGTTGGTACAGATGTGTACCACGACTTGTGACTGTTCCCCCTCCCCCTTAAAGATCCTGAAAACACGGTCCGAGACATCACGGACCCTGGCATCTGGGAGGCAACGTACCATCTGTGAGTCTCTTTTGTTGCCACAGAACCTCCTATCTATCCCTCTAACTAACGAGTCCCCAATAACTATTGCTCTCCTGCTCTCCCCCTTTCCCTTCTGAGCCACAGGGACGGACTCAGTGCTGCAGATCCGGTCACCGTGGCTTACCACTGGGTAGGTCGTCTCCCTCAACTGTATCCAAAGCGGAATATTTGTTGCCGAGGGGAACGACCACAGGGGATTCCTGCAGTGATTGCTTCCTCCCAGCCCCTCTAACCGTCACCCATGTATCTTCATTCCTCGGAATACCTATATCCCTGAAGTTTCTATCTATGGCCACCTCTGTCTCCCGAATGATCCGAAGTTCATCCAGCTCCAGTTCCCTAACGCGGTTTTTGAGGAGCTGCAGATGGGTGCACTTCCCACAGGTGAAATCAGCATGGACACTGACGGCGTCCCTCATCTCAAACATTCTGCAAGAGGAACATTGCACTGCCTGCACACCCATCCCCTCTAGATAACTTGATATTACAACAAGAAAGAAAGAAAGAGCTCACCTGATATTTACTCACCCCCGTTAGGTTAGAGGAGGTGGAAGGGTGGGGGACATTAAGTGTAGTGTCTCGGGTTTAGGAACCGCCCAACCTATATACAGGTAAAAATAAAACACTTAACCAGCAACCACTGCGACCCGCACTATAAAAGCAAACTGCAAACCGTCCCAGAACTCCCCACGGCCGACTTCCGGTTTCCTGCTGCTCTGAAAAAAAAGTAAGTTAGTTTTATCCTCACAGTTACTCTCAGCTCTGCCCTCCGACCGCTCGCTGCAGACTAGGCCGCGTATCCCTGAGGTAAATTAGTTTTATACTCACAGTTACGCTCAGCTCCGCCTTCCAACCGCTCACTGCAGATTAGTAGGCACAGTAAGAAGTATCACAACACCAGGTTAAAGTCCAACAGATTTATTTGGTAGTGCGAGCTTTCGGAGCGCTGCCCCTTCAGGTGAGTGAAGAGTTAGGTTCACAAACAGGGCATATATAGACACAAACTCAATTACAAGATAATGGTTGGAATGCGAGGCTTAACAGGTAATCAAGTCTTTACAGGTGCAGACAATGCGAGTGGAGAGAGGGTTAAACTCAGGTTAAAGAGGTGTGAATTGTCTCCAGCCAGGACAGTTAGTGAGATTTTGCAAGACTAGGCAAGTCGTGGGGGTTACAGATAGTGTGACGAACCCAAGATCCCGGTTGAGGCCGTCCTCCTGTGTGCAGAACTTGGCTATCAGTTTCTGCTCGGAGATTATGCTTTGTCATGTGTCTTGAAGGCTGCCTTGGAGAATGCTTACCCAAAGATCAGAAGCTGAATGCCCTTGACTGCTGAAGTGTTCCCCAACAGGAAGGGAACACTCCTGTCTGGTGACTGTTGAGAGGTGTCCATTATCCGTTGTCGTAGCGTCTGCATGGTCTCGCCAATGTACCATGCTTGGGGACATCCTTTCCTGCAACATATCAGGTAGACAACATTGGCCGAGTGGCAAGAGTATGTGCCATGTACCTGGTGCATAGTGTTCTCACGTGAGATGATGGTATCCGTGTCGATGATCTGGCACGTCTTGCAGAGGTTGCTGTAGCAGGGTTGTGTGGTGTCTTGGTCACTGATTTGAAGGTTGGGTAGTTTGCTGCGGACAATGGTCTTTTTGAGGTTGCGCGGTTGTTTGAAGGCAAGAAGTGGGGTGTGGGGATGGCCTTGGCGAGATGTTCGTCTTCATCGATGATATGTTGAAGGCTCCGGAGAAGATGTCATAGTTTCTCCGCTCCGGGGAAGTACTGGATGACGGAGGGTACTTTGTCCGCCGTGTCCCATGTTTGTCTTCTGGTGCAGTTTTTCGCTGTGGCGCGTCGGAACTGTTGATCAATGAGTCGAGTGCCATATCCTGTTCTTACGAGGGCATCTTTCAGCATCTGTAGGCGTCTGTTGCGATACTCCTCATCTGAGCAGATCCTGTGTATATGGAGGGCTTGTCCGTAGGGGATGGCTTCTTTAATGTGTTTAGGGTGGAAGCTGGAGAAGTGGAGCATCGTGAGGTTATCCGTGGGCTTGCGGCACAGTGAAGTGCTGAGGTGACCGTCCTTGATGGAGATGCGTGTGTCCATCGACACAAAAAAAATTACCGGAACTGAGAGGTTATACTCATCTGGAAATGCTTTCGTTCTTTATTCTAAAAAAAAAGCTGAGAGATGAACTGATTGAGGTACTTAAGATTATGAAAGGATTTTATAGAGTAGATATAGAGGGAATGTTTCCACTGGTGGGAGAGTCCAAAACTGGGAGGCATTTATTGGTCATAGAATCCCTGCAGTGCAGAAAGAGGCCATTCGGCCTATCAAGCCTGCACCGACAACATCACACCGAAGCCTATCCCCATAACACCACTTATTTACCCTGCTAAGCTCCCTGACACTAAGCGGCAATTGAGCATGGCCAATCAACCTAACCCACGCAGCTTTGGACTATGGGTGGAAACCAGAGCACCCGGAGGAAAGCTATGCAGACACGGGGAGAACGTGCAAACTCCACACAGTCAGCCTGGTTGGGAATTTGTTCAGTAGGAATTCAGGAAGAACCACTTTACCTAGAGAGCTATCAGTAGGAAAACCTGAGTCAAATAATATAGATGCAATTTAAGGAAAAACTAATTAAAAATGAGGGATAATAGGATTAAAACTTATGTTGATAGAGTTGGGTGAAGTCAGGTGGGAGGAGGTTTTTGTGGAACATAGACTCGTAGGGCAGAATGACCTGTTTCGTGCTTTAATTTTATTTTTACTGTGTTATTCCACCATTGGTTTGCTTCCACTGTTTATTCATGATCAATCATTAAAGACTTTTAACAGTCTTCAAATGTTAGAAAATATGAGCTAAAAATTACAAATTCTGAAGTTCCAAATTAGTTTTCCCTCAGGTACAATAAGTTATTGTTTGACTTTCATCTATTTGTTTTTTAACTTTGAATGCACATTTTCACTGAAAATTATTTGCACTTTGTAAGGTTATTAAAACAATTTTTAGGTATAATTGGTGTCTTTCTATGGAGTTCCTTTTCCCATATGATATGTGGTCTGATGGCTAGATTCATCCAGATCTGTTCGCTTATCACAGATTCCTGACTAACTGGCATGAATTGGGCGAATAGTAATTATACTGAAGTTATAACCATGATCCTGTGGGTTAACATTATTTGAATTTTAGAATTCAGATAAGCAAGACATGCATTCTCTGTTAATATTGCATTCTTGTTTTTCATTCATGGGATGTGGGTGTTGCTGCTAAAGCTAACTGTGCCTGTGGCACCCTGGTAGTGCCAAGGGGGTGGGGTCTGGGAGGTGGAGCTCCATGGGGTTAGGGAAGGGGGGAACTCTGGCGGGGGTGGAGTTGGTGGCGTGCGGCCGAGCCAGTGTGATCCTAGTTGGATGGGTGGAAATCTGCAGGGGCAGCAAATTGGGGGAGGCGATGTCTGTGTGGGAAGTGACAGATCTCACAGTATGCTATGTACGCTGTGATCACTTGGAGATCAGGGCACCTGCATAATGGCACCCCTAGAGCTCAGCAGCCAGCTTCACAGATGAGTTGAGGCTACACCCCCGCATGGCGGCTCCTGTTTTGCATGGAGTGCCGTAAATTTGCATTACTTGCCTCGCTGGAAAAAACCAGCAAGGAAATCTACCGTTTTCTTGCCCGTTTGACACTTAAAATTTTTTGGAGAAAATTCTGCCCAATATTCTTGGTTTAGAAAAATTCTTCATCGTGTTTTTTTAAATGCTTTCATGGGATGAGGTGCTTCCACTTTCGAAGTACTGCTATATATTGGATTAGTGGGGATATAGTCTGGTCATCCTTCCAGACAATTTTCTTTGTTTAGAGACATTCTTCGTCTTTTTTTAATCATTCATGGGATGTGGTCTGGCCAGCATTTATTGCCCTTGAACAGAGTAGTTTGCTGGACCATTTCCAAGGGCATTTAAGAGTCAATCACATTGCTGTGGCTCTGGAGTCACCTGTAGGCCAGATAAGGTAAGGACAGCAGAATTTCCTTCCCTTAAGGACATTAGTGAACCAGGTGGGTTTTTATGACAATCGATGATGGTTTTCCGATCATCATTAGACTTTTAATTCCAGATTCTTACCGAATTCAGATTTCATCACCTACCATGGTTTGTTTAAACCTGGCTCCCCAGAGCATTAGCCTGGGTCTCTGAATTGGTATTCCAGTGACAATGCTGCTACATCAATGCCTCCCCATTGTTGACGGGCTTGTTTTATTTCCTGCAACTATTTTTGCAGTAGCTGCTGAGTGATTAAGGATGTACCTGTTTGAACCTCCTCAATGAAATGTGAATCCTCTTTTTGGTTCCTTATGATAGTCGTGACAGTGTGTCTGCAGTTGTTACTTCTTGTGCATGTACTCTGCCATGGTCATAACTCATTAATCTTAGTCTGAATTGCTGAATTCCGGGCAGCATCATTGCAATTTGTTTTAGAAAAGTTGTATTTCTCCTGCATATTTTCTTCCCGTTTCTATTGCATTGTCACATTGAGTAAATTGAAGAAAGTCTAGGCAAGTCCTGCAGGTTTGGACAGTAATTGTCATTGTGTCACACTACAATCAGAGTTGCTTGACTTTGTCAACAGAAGACTTCCAAATATATAAAATATACATAGCACTGTTCACTATTACCCAATGTTTCAGTGCGTTACAGCCATTTAAGTGTTTTTAAAATTAGTCACTATTGTAATGGAGAATGTGGCAGCTAGTTTAAGTACAACATGCTCCTCAAATGTGGTAATGACCAAATAATCTGTTAATTTTTGTGATTTTGTTTGAGGGATATGGATTGACTAGGGTAGCAGGGATAACTTGTTTGATCTTTTTCAAGATAGTAGCATGGGATCTTTTATATCCACCTGAGAAGAAGACAGGGCCTCATGCGAAGGATGGCATCTGAATAGTTTAGTGCTCCCTTCAGTACTTGGGTGTGCTGTTAGCCTTGATTTTTATGCTCAAGCTCTGATGTAGGACTTGAACCTAGAACCTTCTGACTCAGGCAAGAGTGCTGTCAAGTGAGCCACAGTGTGTTTAATCCCTAAAACTGAAGACAGTGGGTTCTTCTGCATTACTTGTATTATATTAAGGTAGTGAGGCAGATTAGAGCACTCATTGCTTATTGATTTGTTGCCTAGATTCACTCCTTTTAAACTAAAATTAGTTGCAGGTAGAATTAGCACGAGAAATTACCTTGTGCAGATGAAGTTTAGAGTTTTATTTAAAAATTGCTGTCGTGACATAAAAGCCATGGTTTGGACATGCAGAGCAGGTGAGTTGGGAAGAGGGGGATTGAGAAGTTTTATTTTTTTTAAAAAAGCTATTTGTGAGTTAAATATAGTTCATATCACCGCATTTAATGGGAGATATAGCAATTATCATGCACCGATGACCCAGACTTCACACCTTACGATTGACATTAATTGGTGTTCCCTTTGATTCCATGGCCTGTCTGATGGCATGATGTCATGAAAAACTTCATTTTCTGAAACATAAAACTTGTCAGTGGATCTCAAAATTTCAAATCAAATGAAATATAATTTAGCTGGTCGTTTTACCTTCTAACTTTAATGTACAAATTGGCTGTGACCATGATTTTGGTGAGGGAC
Organism: Mustelus asterias; assembly: GCF_964213995.1. NCBI lineage: Eukaryota > Metazoa > Chordata > Chondrichthyes > Carcharhiniformes > Triakidae > Mustelus > Mustelus asterias. Next base: position 26,507,851 of record NC_135806.1, read on the forward strand.
CATTTTATAATACTCATAAAATGAAACTGCTGCAGGTAAAGATTATGTTATTAACATACATTAGAAAACAGGTATTTACTGACAGATGGGTGTACCTGCTTCTCACTGCAGTCGATCTTTGCTTGCAGCTCTTCTAGATGAGGGCGGCACAGTGGTTAGCATTGCTGCCTCACAGCGCCAAGGACCTGGGTTCAATTCCAGTCTCGGGTCACTGTCTGTGTGGAGTTTGCACATTCTCCCTGTGTCTGCGTGGATTTCCTCCGGGTGTTTCGGTTTCGTCCCATAGTCCAGAGATGTGCGGGTTAGGTTGATTGGCCATGCTAAATTGACCCTAGTGTCAGGAGAATTAGCAGGGTAAATAAGTAGGGTTATGGGAATCGGGCCTGGGTGGGATTGTGGTCGGTGCAGACTCGATGGGCCAAATGGCCTCCTTCTGCACTGTAGGGATTCTATGATTCGATGAGATAGCCGGCCCATTTTGGGCTGTACTCATGGCACCCGCACTCCACTTCCACCTCCTGGTTCAGTGGATGGTGGTTGGGGTGCCAATCAAACGGGGGAATGCTTTCAAACCTTTTGAGTGTTGCTTGAGTCACAATTATCCACGCAAGTGGAGAGTGGAGGTGTGTGGCTCGCTGCGGAATTCCTCCTTCAATTGTAGTTGGCTTGCAATTACGGTAAAAAGCTTTAAAGTTTAGAATACGGAGTGGATGATGATAATGTTTACATACTGGGTACAATCCCTTATGGTCTGACTTTCAGCCAGCTCATTCAGTAGTTCTCTTTTGAGCAGTGCAAGCCCACCTCCCACTTCTGGACTCCTCATCTACATCTTAAGCCATCACTTGGAACCTTTTACTGAGTATGAGATGTGTGTGTGTGAGAGATGAGTTGGTTGTTGCCAGGTGATGGGGCCTTGCTCTGAGTGAAGATCACCAACATATCCTCTTCTATTTTGAGGAGGGGCAATTAAGTTTCAAAAAACAACCTCCACACTGCATCAAATTGAAATAAAACAAGGTAGGCTTTACAATGTTTTAAGGAGTTGGATGATAAATATTCAGTGTTGATTAGGAGGTGCACTGCTTATGTTTTCTGTATACTGCAGATAGTCTTTTATTAATGTTCAATTTTGCTTACCATATTGAACCACTTTTTCTTAATTTTTTGTGTGCATACACTTGATTTTGTTTCTGAAATAGGTGCAGAATCTGGATTGCACCAATCAAAATTTGTTGACAACTCATGTTGGTGCTTTCTGAATGTTTTAAATTCTGAATTGACCAAATCCTGGAATTACGTAGAAATTAGAATGTGGACACATATGGTTGGGTTAAACCATTTTATATTGGTGTTCAGCCTTCAGTGAGCAGTATTCCAAATCCCATGCATTTATCGTGTTCCCAGACCAGAAAATCTTGCTTTACATTAGAAGTTACTGATCAGGTGCTGATTAACTTGAATGAATGCCCTGCGTGATTCATCCATTAAAAAATTACACTTTGACAAATATTCAAAAAAATGGCAGCTTAATACTAGCTGTAAGGATGTGTTGTTTTACCCAGCTCATCATTCAGTTCATCTGTGGCACATTCATTTTGTGAACAATGTCTTCCTTGGTTGTAATTGTGGATTAATCCTCGCATTTAATTAATAAAAAATGCTAGTTTTAATAGTATTAAATATACTAAATATGTTATATTGATGATGAAAGGAAAATTCAAGTACTTTCTAATAATAAATCAGTTTTATTATTTGAACAGAAAACAACGAGAAGGAGCCTTCTGAAGAAGCTATACAAGAAAGTTTGAAATCTACTTGTGTTTGGAGTGTAAAGGAAAACAGTGAAGTATTTATAGGTTTGTGTCGTTACCAAATGACTGCAAAGTTTTCATTCCAGTCTGTCGAGTCAGAAAATGTTCTTCGTGATGCAAATACTTAGCAGATCCGGTTACATTTGTGGAAAGAAACAAAGTTATTGTTTCAATCAGATGACCCTTCACCAGAACATTAACTGTTTCTCTCCACAGATGCGGCCTGATCTGCTGAGTATTTCCAGCATGTCTGCAGTATTTTTCTTTTGTTCTACATTTTGCACTTAATTGTATTTTGAGTTGTAGAAAATTGACCTCTGGCTGAAATTGCGGTCAGATCTGATAAACAGGAGCAAGTTTTTACTGAGTTTACACTTGCACACTGTAGCTGATATGGATCAGAATAAGCATAAAAGCAGATGATTGATATTTAAATTACTACATTAAAATGGATCTGAATCATGGAATCCCTACAGTGCAGAAGAGGCCATTCGGTCTATCAAGTATACACCAACTCTGAAAGAGTAACTTAGCCAGGCCCCCTCCCCCACCGATTTCCCATGGCTAATCCATCTAACCTACACATCTTGGGATACTGGGACACTAAGGGGCAATTTTCCATGGCCAATCCACCTAACCTGTACATCTTTGGACTGTGGGAGGAAACTGGAATGCCTGGAGGAAACCCATGCAGACATTGGGAGAACATGCAAACTCCACAAAGACAGTCACCCAAGGCCAGAATTGAACCTGGTCCCTGGAGCTGTGAGGTGGCAATGCTAGCAACTGTGCCATTGTGTCACCCCATGGACGAGAGCAGTGTGCCAGTGTTTCTCGTGCCCAGTAATGGCTATGTTTGATTTAGTTTCTGTGCATTATGCATCTAATAATATTTATTTTTCACTTTTCAGACTGCGTTACTACTTCAGATATGTGTGATTTCTTCTATCCCTTAAAGACAGAGTATGAGGATAACAGATCGATTGCCATCTGCAAAAGTTTAAATTGGCAGACATTCTCTTGTGGCAAACTGGTTTTGGGACCATACAAAGAAAAGGGTTGTCAAATGGTTTATAAAGATACCATGGTAAGTACATTTCCCAAATTTGATTTATTCTTCATGAAGCATTGGTGGTGTTATAGTTAAAGATCATTATTACACTTTATTATAGAGTCATAGAGATTTATAGCATGGAAACAGGCTCTTCTGCCCAACTTGTCCATGCTGCCCCTTTTTTAACCCCTAAGCTAGTCCTAATTGCTCACGTTTGGCCCATATCCCTCTATACCCACCTTGCCCATGTAACTGTCTAAACACTTTTTAAAAGACAAAATTGTACCCGCCTGTACTACTACCTTTGGCACTTGCTTCCACTCTAACTTCAGTCTTCTTGGCACAAAGTCCATGAATCTCCACCCTTGCCAACTCCAATGCATGTTGGTTTCCCAGAATAACTATTGCGAAGTTTCATCCTGCTCTTGCCAGCCCACTTAAGATGATCTCGTATACTGCAAAACTGTCAGATGCTCATCCTTCAGAAATGTCTTCCAAAACATCCTCCTTTCTCACTTGCTTCAGAAACCTCCTGAAAACACGTCTTTGCAAAGTTCTATAAACAATGATGGATAGGCAAAGACCCTGTGAAGCTGGGACGCACACTGTGAAGTTGAAACTAGAGCTCCTGCCCACATTTGGAAAACTCCAGTCAATATCAAGGGCATTGTTTCCAATTTTGAGCACCATATCAGGCTTGAAAATGGTGCAAAAGGAGTTTATATTGGAATGGTGCTGGGGATGAAGGACTTCAGTGAAGTGGAAAGATGAAAGAAACTGTGGTTGTTTTACTTAGAATAGAGAATGATAAGAAGAACTTTGATAGAGGTGTTCAGAATCATGAATAGTTTTCAGCAAATGAAGATTCTCCAGCGGCAAGAGAGGTCAGAAACAAAAAGACACAGATTAAGGTGTTTGGCGAAAGAACCAGAGGTGACATGTGGAGACTTATTTTTTACAGATTGAGTTGTGACCTGGTATGCATTGCCTGAAAAGGTGATGAGAGCATGTTCAAAGAAAATTGGATAAATATTTGAGGGGAAAAAGTAACAAAGGATTGTGATTAATTGATAGTTTTACCAAAGAGCTAGCAGAGGAATAATTGGCTCAATGATTTTCTGTGCTTATCAATCTATGAATTGTAATGCAGATCTGTAATTGATTGGTAGATCTTTGTGGGCAGCTTTCTTCGAGGTTAGTGGCTTGTCTGTTGACCATGCATTCTAATCAAATACATTGGTGGTCATATAGTTAAAATGATTTGATCCCTTTTAAGATTTAAGTCATGTAATCCACACACACACACACACACACACACACACACACACACGTGGCATTGATCGATTATGGACACCAATTATACTCTCACATGTAATTGTATTTTTCTGAGTGAATGACAGTACAGGTATCTGCATTGCACTTCTACTGATCTTTATGATGATTTTTTCCCTTTGCCCTTGCTAAGTTAAATCTGGTGCAAGATCATGGGGATGTCACATTGAAGTATTCACACACAGCAAACCAGAAAGTCAAAAGTACTTAATATTTTTACCTTCAATTTTTCAAATAGGGAAACACATGATTATGATTGGATTAATATAGGAACTAAAATAAAGATCAGCTTTTAAGCAAAGAAAAAAATGCATTTGAAATGTGTGGAATTATCGTTGTGGAGAAATTTGGCAACCCACAAATATAAAATCAGCTTTTTGGAGGAGTTGGAGTGTTCAGTATTAATTCTGAAGTTAATCATTGACAGTAACTTCTCGGTTTCTGCATTACTCTGCATATGTGTGGACTCCTGAAGCTTCTATCAGTTTTAGATGGCAAATGCTGACAGGAATATTATGTAGTTTGCATTCATTGACTCTGCTAGGGAATCAGAAGTCATATTATTGAACTGCTCTGCCAATACAGAACACCTTCAGGAAAAGGAAGATTAAGTTGGCATGACTGTCTTCAAGCTTTATTTACCTGTTTCTAATCCATGTTTCTATTTATCATGGATCCTCCAACCTCCTGGTCAACATGTTGGGTTTTTTGATAAACTGGGTGCTCTGCTAATCCAATGGATTTTTATTTTGCTGAAATAGTTTTTGCATATGAAACCTTGTGGATTAATATGTGCTGTGATAGCTACTTCTTCTTCACTTCTAGTCTCCCATGCTTAATGAGACAATATTATTCAGCTACTAATTTAAACACCGTCCATGCATTCCAATTTAATGTGACAAACAAGAACAGGAGTCGACTTAATTTTCTTAACATTCTTCCTTTATTTAACACTTGATACCAATTTAAACAGTTGTAACACTTTAGCTCTTTTACTGAATTTTAACTCTTAACCAAACTTTAACTCTTAACTGAACATTAGTTCTTTAACTGAAAACAAATACTACCCAGTTAGAATGAAGTGGCCAAGTCTGTTCCCGATGTAGAATCTGTCCTCACGGTCTCTCTGAAGAGGTTCTTCAGGGCACGCTTCTTGCGATGGTTGATCTCTGGAGTTGTTGCTAGAGATGAAGGACTGAAACATTGTGGGGGCGGCACGGTAGCACAGGGGGTGGCACGATAGCACAGTGGTTAGCACTGCTGCTTCACAGCTCCAAGGACCTGGGTTTGATTCCCGTCTTGAGTCACTGTCTGTGTGGAGTTTGCACATTCTCCTCGTGTCTGCATGTGTTTCCTCCGGTGTTCCGGTTTCCTCCCACAGTCCAAAGATGTGTGGGTTAGGTTGATTGGCCATGCTAAAAATTGCCCTTAGTGTCCCGAGATGCGTAGGTTAGAGGGATTAGTGGGTAAATATGTAGGGATATGGGGATAGGGCCTGGGTGGGATTGTGATCGGTGCAGACTCGATGGGCCGAATGGCTTCATTCTGTACTGTAGGGTTTCTATGATTCTGTGATCTCTTTTATCCACAAATTGTTTCAGCTTCAAGAAGCTTCTCTGGCATCCAGCCAATGATGCAACTGGAAACCGATCATATGGCTTGAACAGCCAATGAAATTACTTGTAAACGATACCATTATGCTCGGTTCAGAGAGATTGAATAGGTTGGGACTTTACTCCCTGGAGCGTAGAAGATTGAGGGGAGATTTGATAGAGGTGTATAAGATTTTGATGGGTATAGATAGAGTGAATGCAAGCAGGCTTTTTCCGCTGAGGCTAGGGGAGAAAAAAACCAGAGGGCATGGGTGGTTAAGGGTGAAAGGAGAAAAGTTTAAAGGGAATATTAGGGGGGCTTCTTCACGCAGAGAGTGGTGGGAGTGTGGAATGAGCTGCCGGATAAAGTGGTAAATGCGGGGTCACTTTTAACATTTAAGAAAAACTTGGACGGGTTCATGGATGAGAGGGGTGTGGAGGGATATGGTCCAAGTGCAGGTCAGTGGGACTAGGCAAAAAATTGTTCGGCACAGACAAGAAGGGCCAAAAGGCCTGTTTCTGAGCTGTAATTTTCTATGGTTCAGATAGCATGCAAAACCCATAAACTCGGTGCCTACATGTAAACTACATGTGACTCCAGAGCCACAGCAATGTGGTTAACTCTCATTGCCCTCAGGCAATAGGGATGAGAAATAAACGTTGACCACCAGCGACACCCATGTCCCCCCATGAATGAATTTTTAAAAATTAGAAGAATTGATGCACATTAACTGTATTACAGGTATTTCACATCCTAAAAGGAGAACTAGGAATTACAATATATCGTACTACATACCATCTCAAAGAAGGGGATTACTTCTTTGTGCCTTCAGGTAAATGATCTCTTTTTATTTACTGGTAAATTTATATCTTACAATCAACTGCATTGTTTAATTTTGGAATCATCCACTATTACATGCTAGGCAATGAAAATGTACACAGATTGACAAGTCATACTCACTATGCAGCCTGCACAGTGAAGAGGTTGCATATTTCACCAAGGAATTGAAACAGCAGGCGAGACACTGAAGTACAAAATTGATTTTATGGGATAGTAATTGCAAGTGAGATTTGTCAGAAGTTCTATCAATGGCCAAGTTAATTGAGCATTTCAGCACAGTTTGCTAGCATATACCTCATCAGTGCACAATATTTCAAAGGCTGCTTACTAATATGATTAAATTGTTCCAGTAATTAAAAGATGAATAATTTCATCTTCAACCATAGATGGCTGAAGATTCAGGGTATTTTGTAATTTTCAAAATCTTTAAAATGTAATAAATTAGACTATTGCGTAAATAGTCATTTCTCCGTTACAGGTAACACGTACAATGTTACAAATCTTCAGGATACTGAGGCCGTACTGTTTTTCACACAGTTGAAAGGAGGCAAGATGAAGTGAACAGTGTTCGTGAGGAGCAATTTTTGTGGCAGGAGTATATTTTGTACATTACTGTAGTCGTGAAGAAGAGTTTAGAGCATTTTGGAATAGTTAAAATGTTGACCTATTTTTTTATGAACTACTTTGTTTTTATGAAACATCTAGAAAGTAACCTGCCTAGAAAATTTGAATTCATTGCTGTTGATGTATCTAGACATACAGCTTGTTGAGTCTTATCACCTGCAAAGAACTTTTCTAGTTTGTACCATATGTTAGAGTAGTTTTGAGTAATTTTGGAATATGTTAGTTTTGTTGCAAGTTAATGTGCTGTTCTCAAATATTCTGCTTTTTAAAACTTAATGAGCTTGGAGCATAAAGACTGATAAACATAATATGTGATCCTGCATTGGTGCAATTCCATGTTTTAGTGCTCAAATTTCTATAAACAAAGGGGGTGGAAACACACCTCGGGAACCTCAACGTATATGAATAGAAGAGGAAACGTGAGTAAATTGTCTGAATGCCTCTTTATAGCAAGGTATATTTGTTTATGGCAGCAGGGATAATGTAAACCAAGCAAACCATAATTTCTTCACTTAACATGCATGGAAGTATGCAGGTTCGTGGCCATACTTAGCGACACTGGAATTCTTAATTTCAGTTAAGCTATGCTAGTGAAGAGAAGGAAGAAAAAACTGAATGAAAACATCCTTTCACCCCTGCTACTTGGGATTGAATCCTGTCCAGCCCAATAGAACAAAAAATTCTGCTGTCCATTAGCTGTGTGGATTGCCTGTGAAGAGTTTTGGCAGTTTCTTCCCAGTCTCTACGAGGCATTAAGCAGCAGCAGTAAATGGTCCAAAATTTGGTACCGTGTTGACAATTCTGATGAATTGTTTAAGTGTTTATTACAGTTAAGATGCATTAGTAGTCAAAATGGAAACAGTTTCCCAAGTTAGGTGCTCCGTTGGCTCCATTAGCTGTAGAATAAAACCCTAAACAAACAGTGTTTTAGTCCCTAAACTTCAAAAAGTGTGCAATGCTGGACATTATGTTGCTTCTGTGTCTTAGCCCACCTGTGTCTCCTTTCAAAGTGATATTGCCCACTTAATTTTGCATTAGTTTAGTTTGGATTATGGGCAGTTGTCCTTTTATAAGGTTGCCAAAATTCATTTTACTTGTTATTACAGGAAGGAACAATGGGGATTTTCATTTCAGAAGTGCTAACTGGGCCATGCTAATTGCAAAAGGCATTTATCTATCCAGAATAGTTCATATGGGCCGCAATGTTGCTTGAGTAACAACAGTATTTTCAGATATAATTCATTGGTTCAGAAGTGCTTCAGAACATCATCAGAATGTGGAAAAGCAATATATAAACCCTGGGTTCCTTTGTTTTCCCTCTCCATTTCTCTTTCTGTCTTATGGTCTTCCGTTAATACTGTTAATATAACTGGATTACTAAGTTCTTTGCTCAAGGAATAAATATTCTGTTCCCCATTTAGTATCCAGTGAACAGAAAACAAACTTAACCTATTTTAATTGGTGTTCTTTCAAATGTAAAGAGATTCTATGCAGAAAATATTAGTAAACCAGTGCTTATTTTTGTAACAACTCATAAATGCATTCTGTTTTATAAAGAAGCAATTTATCTGAAAGATGAGTGTTTGATATGCAAGCACTTGAATGGATATTAAAATGTATATGTACAAAACAACCTTCAACCCACCTGCAGAAAGTTGTAGTGGATGCCCTTTTTCCAAGTACTTTGTTTTAAAAAAAATTGGGAATAAAAAATCATGCGATTTGTCTTTGCTGATTTACTTTCTTATGTTGCATCATTATGGGATGTTTGCCATGTGCCATGAATTTCTTCCCTGATCTCTCTCTCTCTGCCTTTATACAGTCATTTTGTTTTCTTGAGATGTAGAGTGAAGAATTATTATATTCATTAGTGGAAATACAAAGCCAAAAACTGAACTTATTTAGCTTTCCCGTACATATCATTTTGTAGTGGGAGCACAAATATTGATCTAAAGTCCCTGTAACATTAACCGTAGCTTATTCTTCTAGTTATTTCAGGTTAGTTCCATCTTTTATTTTAAAAGCTGACTACAATAACTATTGAGATTATATGAACTAACATGGAAATGTTGCTGATGACACTCAGTTCTACCTCACCACCAACTATTCAACGTTGCTAAATTATTAGACTGCTCATTCAACATTCAAAATCCGATGAGCAGAAATTTCCTTCCATTAATATTGGTAAGAGTGAACCATTCATTTTGTTCCCCTCTCTCGGCTCCATTCTCTCACTACCGACTCTAATCCCACTCGTTGGTACTGTCATTTTTGACTCTAACATGGGCTTCCAACCACCAAGATTGCCTAATTCACTAACATACCTTACTTCACTCCTGTTTAAGTTGATCTGCTCCTGAAGCCTTTTTCATGAATATTCCAATACACACCTTGCTGGCCTGCTATATTCTACCTTCTGTAAACTGAAGCTCACCCAAAACTCTGCTGCTCGTGTCCTTATCCAAAGTCCCATTCACTTGTCATCACCATGCTTGTTAATCTGTATTGGCTCCGGTCAGGCAACGTTTTGATTTTAAAATACTCATCCTTGTTTTTGAATTCTTCCATGGTTTTATCCCTCTATAACCTCCTCCAGCCCTATAACCGTCCAAGATACCTGTACTTATATTCTTGCCTCACATGTTTTCCCAATTTTAATTATCCCAAAGGTAGCGGTGCCTTCAGTCGCTTAGACCCTAACCTCTGGAGTTCCCTCCTTGCACCTCTCTATCTCTCTACCTCACTTTCCTCTGTTCACACATTCCTTAAAATCCAGCTCCTAGATTAAATGACAAAAACTTAATCAAATATCTCCTGAGGTGGCTTGGTGTCATAAGGCCTTGGGAAGTGTCTTAGTACTTTTAAAATAATAAATGTCCTATGTAAATATAAGTTGGTGTTGGAATAATTTATCTCCCTCAACCCAAAGCTATAGGGCAAGTTCACTCACTGAACAGCTTTCAGTATTAGCTGATCAGGGTGTGCTCAGAATCATCAGCAGCCTCACCATCCTTTGTTCAGTTGAAGGCATTTTTATTAGTGTCACAAGTAGGCTTACGTTAACACTGCAATGAAGTTACTGTGAAAATCCCCTAGTCGCCATGGATACATGCGTCTGTTCGGGTACACTGAGGGATAATTTAGCACGGCCAATGCACCCGACCAGAAAGTCTTTCGGAATGTGGGAGGAAACTGGTGCACCCACGCAGATACGGGGAAAAAGTACAGACTCTGCACAGACAGTGACCCAAGCCGGGAATCAAACTTGGGTCCCTGGCACTGTGAGGCAGCAGTACTAACCACTGTGCTGTGTTATTGTATCTTTACTATTGTAACTAAGTTTTTATTTCATATGAATTAGGAGCAGGAATAGGTTTCCTCCAAATTCAGAGTATTTCATTTAATTATTTCACAAATTTTATCTTTTTGTTCTAAGGTTTTATTATTATTCTTTGAAGATTGGTTGGCTATAGTTGAGTCTTCCTCGTTCATCAAGACCATGATGTCATGTTGCATTGCTGGCATGCTATGTATAGCAGAGTATAAGTGTTCCCATATTGTGTTCTTAATGTTATGGGTAGATATTGCACCATTTCTTATGCTGTTGACAAGTGCTTTGTTGGAATTAATAGGAGCAAAGATTTAAAATTTTAGTTTTGTCCCCTCTCCACAATCACTAAATCACTTACCTAAAAATGTGCAACATTGACGCTATCCAGCACAGCTGAAAGAGTTGGCTAAATGGACATGGTGGCTGGATGATCAAAATGATGATGACTGCTCAAATGTTGCAGGTAGGCACTGCTGACTTTCCAGGAGATGGTAAGTTGTAGCTGTGATGATATATTGAGATAAATTTCACATCACATTGTAATGTGACATTCCAATTGCCACAAGTAGTACATTAACTGGATCTACTGAATCAAAAGACATTGCTGTTGAATGCTGTTTCAACTATTTTTGTACCAATTGTAAGTAATACTACCCACATGCTTCATGTGACTGCCTTCCACTCTATTTAAACCACACTGGATGAGAAGAATCCCAATTCCTGTGCTGAACAAAGTGATTTTACCTAGGCTTGCAGTTAGTTCAGACACCTGGCTGAGGAGAGAATAGCTGGGTAGTTTCGGCGGGGGGGTGAATCAGTTCAAACAGCACTGATTTTTTTCCTCATGCTACTTGTTCATCAACAGAAGATGTTTTCAGTTTTTGTTTCAGACTAAGCGGTGGTGTATTTCTCAACTCCTCAGATTTTATGTGATCCGATTTCTACTAATCCACAGCAAATTAGGATTAGCTCAGCCTATTGTATAAATTTTTTAAAAACTGAAAAAGAGCGCCCACTATTTCTCTCACTGCTTAGAGAATAGGAGGTTACATAGTATAATGGCCATAGAGAACATTTATATTGCTTCCTGTGAGTTTTAGGGTCCATAATCAAAGTCCAATATACAAGAATATGAATGGGGAGCAGGCCACTCAGCCCCTCAATCCTGCTCCACCATTCAATAAAATCATGGCTGATCTGATTGTAACTTCAACTCCACAATCCTGGCTACCTCTAACCTTTCACCCACCCCCTTGTTAATCAAGAATATATCTCGCTCTGCCTTAAAAATATTCAAAGATTCTGCTTCTACTGCCTTTTGAGGGAGAGAGTTCCAGAGACACTCAATCCTCAGAGAAAAGATTTCTCCTCATAGTCCATAAGACATAGGAGAAGAATTAGGCCACTCGGCCCATTGAGTCTGCCCCGCCATTCAATCATGGCTGATATTTTTCTCATCCCCATTCTCCTACCTTTTCCCCATAACCTCTGATTCCCTTATTAATCAAGAATCTATCTATTTCTGTCTTAGAGACACTCAATGACCTGGCCTGCACAGCCTTCAGCAGCAAAGAGTTCCACAAATTCATCACACTCTGGCTGAAGAAATTCCTCCTCATATCTGTTGTAAATGTTCATCCTTTTAGCCTAAGGTTGTGCCCTCTGGTTCTACTTTTTCCGACTAGTGGAAACATCCTCTCCACATCCACTCTATCCAGGCCTCGCAGTATCCTGGAAGTTTCAGTAAAAGCCCCCCTCATCCTTCTAAACTCCAACGAGTACAGACCCAGAGTCCTCAACTGTTCCTCATACGACAAGCTCTTCATTCCAGGAATCATTCTTGTGAACCTCCTCTGGACCCTTTCCAAGGCCAGCACATCGTTCCTTAGATATGGGGCCCAAAACTGCTCTCAATACTCCAAATGGGGTCTGACCAGAGCCTTTATACAGCCTCAGAAGTACATCACTGCTCTTGTATTCTAGCCCTCTCGACGTGAATGCTAACATTGCATTTGCCTCCCTAACTGCCGACTGAACCTGCACGTTAACCTTAAGAGAATCTTGACCAAGGACTCCCAAGTCCCTTTGTGTTTCTGATTTCCTAAGCATTTTCCCATTTAGAAAATAATCTATGCCACCATTCCTCCTTCCAAAGTGCATAATCTCACACTTTTCCCACATTTGTATTCCATCTGCCACTTCTTTGTCCACTTTCCTAGCCTGTCCAAGTCCTTCTGCAGCCCCCCTGCTTCCTCAATCCTACCTGTCCCTCTACATATCTTTGTATCATCTGCAACTTAGCAACAGTGCCTTCAGTTCCTTCCTCCAAATCATTAATGTATATTGTGAAAAGTTGTGGCCCCAGCACTGACGCCGAGGCACACCACTAGTCACCGGCTGCCATCCTGAAAAAGGCCCCTTTATCCTCACTCTCTGCCTTCTGCCAGTCATCCAATCCTCTATCCATGCCAGGATCTTACCCTTAACGCCATGGGCACTTAGCTTATTTAACAGTCTCCTATGCAGCACCTTGTCAAAGGCCTTCTGGAAATCTAAATAAATCACGTCCACTGGTTCTCCTTTATCTAACTTCCTTGTTACCTCCTCAAAGAACTCTAACAGATTTGTCAGACATGACTCCCCTTGACGAAGCCGTGCTGACTCAGTCCTATTTTACCATGCATTTCAAAGTACTCTGCGATCTCATCTTTAATAATGGACTTTAAAATCTTGCCAATGATCGAAGTCAGGCTAACCGGCCTATAATTTCCCGTCTGCTGCCTCCCTCCCTTCTTAAACAGCGGTGTTACATTAGCTACTTTCCAGTCCTCTGGTACTCTCCCTGCCTCCAGTGATTGCTGAAAGATCGCCACCAATGCCTCCACAATGTCCTCAGCTTATCTCTTTTAGAACCCTGGGGTGTAGTCCAGGTATCCACCTTCAGACCTTTCAGTTTCCCCAGAACTTTCTCCGTAGTGACGGCCACTACACTCACCTGTGCCCCCTGATTCTCCTGGAGCTCTGGCATCCCACTGGTGTCTTCCACTGTGAAGACTGATGCAAAATAACTATTCAGTTCCTCTGCCATTGTTTTGTTTCCTATTATTACTTCTCCAGCCTTATTTTCGTGGACCAATGTCTATTTTTGCCTCTTATCTTTTATATATTGAAAAAAACTCTTCCTATCTTCTTTTATATTACTGACTAGCTTACACTCATATTTCATCTTCTCCCCCCCCCCCTTGCTTTTTTAGTTGTCCTCTGCTCACTTTTAAAGGCTTCCCAATCCTCTGACTTCCCACTAATCCTTGTCACTTTGTATGCTTTGTAGCCATCAGCATTCCTTTCAAAAAATATTGTTTGCTTTATGCCTTCTTTAAAGTTGTCAATCAATCATAGTGGAAGTTCCATTGTGGAAACCTTTAATTTGTTTCACACACGTCTTGTCCAATAAACACAAAGGCATTGAAAAACTTGTTCAAAGTATAATCAGATTATTACAAGGTCATAAAGATGCCAATCACATGAAGCAAGCATTTCCCTTTGCAACCCCTGCTGAGCTGATCTATTAGCCATTCTTGGAGCAAGCATTCATAAATTACAATTGCTCGATAGCTTCATAACAAAAAGGAGGTGCGCTTGGTAGTGTCCAAGCCCCTGAGCCAAAAGCTTTGGGTTTGAATCCCACCCCAGGACTTGATGGCTAAGGAAGGTGTATTCATAATGTGGCCAAACATCCTGCAAAATCCTTCAAATGTGCCAAAGGCAGGCGGTTAGAGCAATAGACACTTCTGGAGAGGCTCCAACCATGCTTGATGCACAGTGGCACCCCTCAAGCGATAAGTCTCTGTCAACAGGCTAGTAACCTATTCCAAGAAAACCCTCATGGTAGGAACAGGTGAAAGTCTGCCTTGTGCACCACTAGGTGCGGAAGAAGCAAAAACAATTCAGAATGAATACTTGGCTAAGCTCCAGGAATGGCTAATGGACTCAGTTCAGCAGGAGTCCGTTTACTCAGCTGCAAAAATTATTGTTAACTTTGTGATTGGCATCATTTTTAGCTTGTAACTTGATCTTTCTTTGACAGTTTAGAAATGCCTGTGTGTTTATTTGGAAAGATTAAGAGAATCGTAGAAACCCTACAGTGCAGAAGGAGGCCATTCGGCCCATCGAATGAATCAAATGAGACTTTCACTGCTTTTGATTGCCCCTCTCACCTTCTCCTCAAGCAGTCAATGTTTCTCAAAGTGAATGTTGAATACTATTCTTTTTGTTCCTGTTTGGAGACTAAGGTGACTTCTTTGAGGTGCCATCCGCCACATCTGCACCAAAATTGGATAAGCCAGCAAAGGTGGGAGTGCTACTGCTGGGCTTGTTAGCTGCCCCCTGTCTCATGCTTGAAATAATTGGTGGAAACAGGAATGGGGTGGGAATCCCGAATTTGGGTCTCGCCTGCCATTTCGCTCCTTCCTGACTTGATGTGCAGATGCCGGCGTTGGACTGGGGTGAACACAGTAAGAAGTCTAACAACACCAGGTTAAAGTCCAACAGATTTATTTGGTAGCAAAAGCCACTAGCTTTCAGAACAGGCTGTTCCTTCGTCAGGTGGGTGGGAGTTCTGATCACAAACAGCACAAAGACCCTTCCTGACTTGGACAGAGGCATTAAAATCTGAGTCAATGACTTTGGTAGTGACTGGGATGGATTTTCCAAGTGGGAGGGAGGGCTTCTGGTCAGGCCTGCATTTGAAGTCCGTGGTATGCAACTTTTCTCTCCAGCATGTTCCCCCGCCGCCTGGAATCAATCTCTGAGACACCAAATTTCAGATTCAAGTCCCACTCCACAGGGCTTGAGCACAAAAATCACGGCTGTGCAATGTTGAGGGGATTGTACTTTAGAGGTGCTGTCTTTCAGACATGGGGGCGATTCTCTCAAAAAAATTCAAAGTCGAATTCATGTTTAAAAACTGAAGTAAACCCTGCTGCTTTTGTTTCAGCTGGAATTTCAAAATGATCTTCCACACACTGCACTAGCTTGAATCACAGGGGCGGGGCCTATTCCCACTGGAGAGGCCGGCAGCATAGCCCCGCCCTGCCGGCCTCCCAATCACTGAGCTGCCCCTCCGACACCCCTCACAGCCTGAACGTGTCCAAGCCAGCCTTGACGCCTGCTCCTCCCCTCCCATGCCCCGATTGCTGGCTTCCTTCCCCCTGTCACTGATCCCTCTGTCGAGTGGCAGTGGGACCCCACTGCCCCTCAGAGGCTATGCCCCCATTAGACCCTGCCCCCTTGGCACTGCTTAATGCCTGGTGAGCAGTGCCAAGATGTTGCCTGGGCAATGCCAGGGGACCCAGGCTGACGCTGCCAATGCTTGGGGGAGCACCCCCCATTTCCCCCGACCCTCTGGGGGGCCTCGATAGACCCCCTTCACTCCAGTGGGGCTGGGCTACCAGCTCCCCACAAGTGAAACACTCCTGGCATTGAGGGGGACGCTAGCAGGCCCAGAGACTTCTGTCCTGGGCCCTCTAATCAGACGTAAATTACATTAAAATGAATATTTAAATAATTCATGCAGCTCCATGACTCGCAGAGGCCATGGCACTCAATGGGAAGCAAGCTGAACGGCCTCCACTTGAGTCTCCCGGCCCACGGCACTGCTAAAGCAGATTATTGCTAAAGCAGCGCAGTGGGCTGGGAGAATCGCTCCCATGATGTTAAACCGAGGCCCCGACTGCATGCTTGGCTGGATGTTAAAGATCCCATAGTATTATCTTAAGAAGAGCATGTAAATTCTCCCTGGTGTCCCAGCAAATGTATATTCATCAGCACTTCCAAACCCACGACCACTACTAACTGCATGGATGAGCAGATACTGGGAACACCATCATCTGGAGGTTCCCCTCCAGGCCACTCACCATCAATACATTGCCATTTTCTCACTGTCACTGGATCAAAATCCTGGAACTCCTTCCCTAACACCATTGTGGATGTGCTTGTACCACATGGACTGCAGCAATTCAAGAAGACAGCTCATCACCACCTTTGCTCGGGCAATTAGGGATAAGCAATAAATGCTGGTCTAGCTAACGATGTCACATCCCTTGAATAAATGAATAAAAATGTATTTTTTTCTTTTTCATCTCATTCTCTGAAGGAATTTCTTGATCTTCGTTCAGAAGGAAGGAATATTAAGCCACTTAGACAATTGATTTTTCTTGTTTTGTTTAGAGCTCGTTACAAGCTTTCAGTATGAGAAACAATGCTGAGAAAGATATAGAGCAGGAGTGAAAATATATGAAAATATCATAAAAAGAATGAAACAATCAGCATGAATTATTAAACTATGAACTAATTAAAGTTGCACCATCAGTAATTTGCAATTAACACATCAGTGAGATGATTACTAAAGCCTTTAGGTCCTGCTTCATGCTTCAATGATAATTTTTCCCTGCCCCAAGCTTAGAATGTTGATCTGAACAGAAAGCTTGGCTGGGATTTTCCAGCCGTGCTCGCCCCAGAACCGGAGTGAGGTCAACGGACTTTTCCATGGTGGCCCGCTACAATTCCCATGGCAGGCAGAATGGAAAAACTTCACTCCTGTGGTGATATAAACAGGGCCTAGTTTTAAGGATGATAAAATTGGATATCCTAAATTAAAGAATTGGGCATATTAAAATCAAACACAGTCAAACCTCAGGCAGGCCATTGTACAATTCACAAACGTGTCTGCGCCTGACCCATCAACCACCCATCAAAGGTCATTACTGATACTTAGCAGGAGATCATTGCACCTCGTTGAAATGCACCGGCCTATTGTTAGAAGCCCAGATCGGGCCAGACTTTCTGTTACCAAGAGTTCCTGTAGATACCTTATCTGATAAGTTCAACAGCATGGAGATGGACACCTGGGGGCAGACCCTAGTGTCCTGTCAGGCAGACATCAAGAAACCCACTGGGTATTGGAACCCCCTCCTGGAACCTCATTGGCCGGAAGCCAGAGAAGTTTCTGGAAAGGTAAGCAGACTGGGGGATAAAGGGACACACTTTGAAAGACCAGCAGCGAAGACTCGACGAAGGAGGCGGCCTTGCCCATTCGGAAGACTGACCGAAGGAAGGAAGAAGCTGCCATCGAGACTCACCTTTGTGACGACGGACCAGAGGGACCCAGAGAATCGGGCCTGCAGTTCAACCAAACCATCTTTACTGGTAGTATACTTGCATCTGCTGGGGTATCCTCTTGTTTTATGTGGGTAATTTAAGGGTTAAGAGTGTTATTATTAATAAACTTGTTGAACCTTTACTTGTGTTTGTCCTTTGTCCATCTTGCAAATAAGGACACCGGGGTAAAACCTTGAAGTAAACTGGCTGAAAGTATCTGAGAATTAACAGGTACTACAGTGGCACCCCAGATGGGACTTCGATAAGAAGTGATACGTTGCTCCGAAGTCGCACCTTCAACCCGGTATTCTCCAACACTCCGTCTGAGCCTGAACTAAGAGGGCAGCTGCCCCACGTGACGGCCAGTCTTAAGTGAGTGAAGGACTAATACAGATTGAACCAGTAAATTGGGCCATAAACCCGGTGTCTGTAACACAAGGTGGACAAACTGTGTAGTTAGAACTAGAACAGTCTAGGCAATTTGGGTAAAATCTACAGGAGGGAATTTAGTGAAAACCCGACCCCGACCCCGATCCCTTACCTATACTCAAGTGACGAATCCTAAAAGAAAATAATTATGGCCAGTCATGCTGAATGGGAGGACCTCTGGGATTGGGGTTCAAATGTCCAAATCCACCCATGGGTCCACGTTCTGTCACAACTGGCCGTAATAGGAATCCTACTTATGGCAGTGTACCTAACCATCCTCACATTTAAGTTCGCCCGATGGAAGACCGCGCGCATACAACAATTGGAAGCGGAGGTAAACACACGAGAGGAAAGGAACCAAATCAATATGATACACATGAGCCAATTCCAGGCTCAATGTGATAAAGCCTACCAAAAGGCACAGTGTGCTGTCCGTGAGAGAGAGGCTGCGCTGCAACAGGTAGAGGAAGTTAAACGTAAATGCAGCGACCTACAGGCTGCAGTAAAAGTTTTGCACCAAGCAGGAAAAGTAAATACAGCCTGTGCAACAGACCACTCCAAATGCCTGCACGAGATTAAAGATTTAAAAGCACAACTAGCCTAAAAAGGGGTGTAATGTGTGCATACACGACCGAAATGGGATAGTGACCCAGGGGTAGAGTGGGGGGATTTAGAAGAGGATGCCTGCCATTATGCAACAGCTAGGGTCACTGCCGACTGGGGATCCCCACCTCCCTTCCCAGTAGTGGAACCAACGGCACCCCATCTGGGCAAACTTAGTCTCAGCTCCTAGTCCTTTTACCATCCCAATAAGCCCAGTCACAAATCCGGTTCCTGTACCGATGAATCCGGTCACCACCCGACGACAGGACGGACAGAACCACAATGTGACTTATGTAACTCCATACACCATGACACAGCTCACTGACATAGCTAAAGCGATTGGAGTATTTGAACCCTCCGGGGATCCACATGCTCTCTTTGACCAGGTCACCCAATATCGTGTTTTAAACAGCCTAGACGAGGCAGAAGAGGTTAAACTTATTCTGTTATGTTTAAGTCCTGCCATCCGTTCCGCCCTACCCGAACCCCAGAACGTGGCCGGGGGAACCCTACCAGAAATGAAGGCGGCCGTTCTGGCCGCCATAGGCTACAATAGGGATGACCCGGTACAAGGCTTAAACAACTGCCAACAAAAGAGAGGGGAGCACCCGACAGCCTATGCTGGCCGACTATGGAACCAATTTGTTGCGGTTTTTGGCCAATTAAATCGAGTCCAATTAAACGAACACCACCGGTCCACATGGATCCGGAACCTGTTAGCACACGCCACTGAGGGGAGTCGGAAAGCCTGTGAGAATTTTGATCCCGATGATAATATACATACAGAAGCCTGGGCCATCCGCAAAATGACTCGTGTATGGGAACAGGAATTCAGACAGACACCCCCAAGCCCACAAAACACGGAATGATGAACCCGATCCACACAGACCCAGCCCCGGTTTGGCGTAACGAAGGGGGAGGTGGGGACAGGGAAACTCACCTCCATATATCCGTGCCAATCATTGATACAGAAAACCGCAGCCCCATGCAAAACCCCGACATATTCCCAACCCCAGGTACAGGGAACAAGATAAAACCAGCCCCAGATATGCACCCCCACAAGCACAGAGTTATAACTGTGGGCAACCCAATTATTTTGCCCGGGACTGTAGGGAACCACCAAATTTCAGGGGACCAGCAAACCCCGCACACCCATACACTATTGCTGATTGCTGACACAGGGAACCACAAGGCCGCACAGGACATAGGCCCAACCCCCGACACTGAGAACGATATAGAGCTGAGCCCAGAGGCCCATGCCCACAAGCACAGTGTTATACCTGTGGGCAACCCAACCATTTCGCCCGGAACTGTAGGGCACCACGCAACTACCCCGCATGACCATCTCAGCGGTTTCCCCGACGATGGACCCCGACCCATGCCCCTCAAAGGACCACCCCAACAAGCCACTATAACCCACACCCTGTACCTCAGTGCACCGCTTTAACTACATAGTCGGCTTGAACCCCCTCACTATACTTACAGAACACACCCCCATACAACCACTACCTGAACGGCTGAATTAAAGATGGGACAGTTAGTCAAAACTGTATTGCACGGTGGACACTCATGTTACAGGGTCGAGACATTGCTGTCAAACACACTCGGGTCCCCACATTCCTGGCAGACAACCTAACCTACAGCGGGGAGCCCCACGCAGTACACGCAACCTCGGTCCCTGCCCCAATTTACAGGGCTTCAGGAATAAAACCCCGGCCCAGGGGACCCTGATGGAAAGGATGGGGAAACCCGCAAACCTTACCCCCTATGGTGCCCCTGGTACCGGGACTCCAGAACCGTTTGACCCGGCGCTCACTACCAGAGGTGGTAATGCAGTGGGTACCTGGCAGCCAAAGCCCGCCCACATAGGTTCCCTCCACTAAGAAAGAATCAGGACATCACAGTCCTGATTCTAAATAACTTTATCCAAGCACTCCACGCATCACCCAATTGAAAAGGGTTTATCTGCCCACGTTATACTGTGTCATAATTTTCCGACATGCCACAGTTTGGTTGTGGGATGAAGAATCTATTGTTAGACTGTGTCATAGTCCTCCAACAACAAGGACACATGCCACATACCCAACATTTTATTTTTACGCTCTGCAAACTCCTTGCCCCACTCAACCCCATCAACACTGATTGCCGACCAACCCTTCGTATGACACTATTGGGCCTTTATTATTCCTTTACTTATTTCTTTGTTTTTTTATTGAAAAAAAGAGGAGTCATATGACATTCTAGTAAAGAAAAGGAAAAGAGAATCAGGTATTAATAAGAATTAACAGGTGCCACCTTGATCTTCCCCAGAATGAACTACATACTTCTTTGTTATCTGGGACTCCTCGTCTCAGACCGAACCACAGACAGCACATCAACCAAAGACCAGCCTACGATACCCCGGATATATATGGTTCACCCCACGCCTGATGGAAGTACACTCGTCAGAGGTCAACCTTTTGGCACCCCTTAGAAACTTTCTGGAAGGGGACTACAGAACAATATCTAAATACCACTCATCAAAGAACGTAAACTCTTGCAGAATAAAAGACTTGATTTAGATGTAGCAAAAGCAAGACTGAAGAAGGCAAAGGTCTCAGAGGCCCGTTCAGCAGCAGAACAGGAAATGCAAATTACACAAAGTGAATTTGATCGCCAGGCAGAGATCACAAGACTTTTGCTTGAAGGAATTAGCAGTACACATGCTCATCACCTTCATTGCCTGCATGACTATGTTGATGCCCAGTTGAGCTACTATGCTCAGTGGTACCAATATATGGTTGATTTACAGAAGCAACTTGGAAGTTTTCCAACCACGTTTCCTTCCAACAACAATCAGACTGCTCCGGCTTCCCTATCGTCCTAAGGAATTTCTGCAAAAACTTGGACTTGGCAAGGGCCATCTGACATCAGGGGAGGCTCTACAATCAAGAGTCTTGATACTTACTCTCCCATCTATATTTAATATATATATAGTCACTTGTCATTTTGTACTGTTTATTGCTTTGTTTTGTATATACCCAATTGACGTATTGTTTCTTATTGTTTTTAAATTATTTTACTTCATTTAAAATTGTTGGTACTATTGTCAGTTAGGGATGATACTATCAACCCCAGATTTGGGGTACTTGCTTGTTGAGATGGTTTGGTGAGAATTGTGAGATCCGGTTTGTTGACGCTCATTGGATCAAGAGGAGGGAATGTGGTGATATAAACAGGGCCTAGTTTTAAGGATGATAAAATTGGATATCCTAAATTAAAGAATTGGGCATATTAAAATCAAACACAGTCAAATCTCAGGCAGGCCAATTGTACAATACACAAATGTGTCTGCGCCTGACCCATCAACCACCCATCAAAGGTCGCTACTGATGCTTAGCAGGAGATCATTGCACCTCATTGAAATGCACCGGCCTATTGTTAGAAGCCCAGATCGGGCCAGACTTTCCGTCACCAAGAGTTCCTGTAGATACCTTATCTGATAACAAGTTCAACAGCATGGAGATGAGACACCTGGGGGCGGACCCTGGTGTCCTGTCAGGCAGACATCAGGAAACCCACTGGGTGTTGGAACCCCCTCCTGGAACCTCATTGGCCGGAAGCCAGAGAAGTTTCTGGAAAGGCAAGCAGACTGGGGGATAAAGGGACACACTTTGAAAGACCAGCAGCGAAGACTCGACGAAGGAGGCGGCCTTGCCCATTCGGAAGATTGACCGAAGGAAGGAAGAAGCTGCCATCGAGACTCACCTTCGTGACTACGGACCAGAGGGACTCAGAGAATCGGGCCTGCAGTTCAACCAAACCATCTTTACGGGTAGTATACTTGCATCTGCTGGGGTATCCTCTTGTTTTATGTGGGTAATTTAAGGGTTAAGAGTGTTATTATTAATAAACTTGTTGAACCTTTACTCGTGTTTGTCCTTTGTCCATCCTGTAAATAAGGACACCGGGGTAAAACCTTGGAGTAAGTAAACTGGCTGAAAGTATCTGAGGATTAACAGGTACAACACTCCGTTATCCTTATTGGATAAATTGTGCCACTTCTTAAACTGACCATCAGGTGGAGCACTTGCCCAATAATTTCAGACCACTGTTTTGGGATTTTCTTTTGAAATGTCACTGTCTTGTGCCATAAAACGGTTTCTCTGTGACAAACAGGACCATAGATGCTGAGGAAAACATTCTGGTTGCAGGAGAAAACGATGTGCAGCAACTGTGGTATTCTCAAGGTATCGCTCTGATGGATCCCTCAGTTAATTTGAAAAAAATACAAAGGTGACATCCTGAGATTATCATTTTTAAAACCGTTTTAACAAGCTGGCGGACATGAAAATATATGTTTCATAATTTGTAGCGATCTTAGAAAGTTTTCCATAATTTCCAGAGAGTTGAGTATACAATCCAGACAGCCCAGTATTGAGCAAGCGCTATACTGTCAGAGATGCCATATTTTGGATGAAATGTTGAACCATCTGCTCCCTCAGGGATATTTTTAAGATCTCAGGGTAATATTTTGAAGAAGGGTAAGATTGTTGGTGTCCTTGCCTATACCCATCTCATTGTTCTTTGCAGCACGGGGTGGGGGGTCCTTCCTGTGGCCAAATTGGCTGCTGGGTGGTACAGTGGCATAGTGGTTAGCACTGCTGCCTCACAGCGCTCGGGACCCGGGTTTGATTCCCGGATTGGGTCACTGCCTGTGTGGAGTTGCACGTTCTCCTCATATCTGCGTGGGTTTCCTCCAGGTCCTCCGGTTTCCTTCCACAGTCTGAAAGATGTGCTGGTTAGTCACCAGCTGCCAATCCACCGATTGGTCCTCTGCTGGTTTCTCCTCATTTGATTCAGTCGTTGAGAGGTTGGTGGTTTGGGGGTGGTACAGATGCTTGGCCACTGCTGCCTCACTCGTTCCCTTCCCCTTATCTCCCTCTGACTCCTCCTTTGTCCCATTCTGCTTGCTGGAGGCTTCGACAGGTGGAGGCTTGCAAGTCTCTTTGGTGGTAGTCAGACTGGCTGTTCTGTCTGCTTGCTCTCCTTGACTTTGCCTGCCTGTGCGTAAGTAAGGTCAAATGTTCCCTCGCTCAATTTCTAAGTGATCCCGAGTTATCCAAACTCAACTGCAGTGGAAAAGAAATGTTAAAACTGGTCTTAGCATGCCTGGGCTACAAAGGACAAATAAAGGCAGCAATCAGCTTGCACTCCTGCTTCTGATTAGTATCCAGTGAGTTCTCTTGGAAAGAATACATTTTGTGAGAATAGAATTAGGTTTGTCTGAGTTAGAAAACCTTACAACCTTCATTGTTAAGTCCCATGATTGAAAAATAGCCACTTGGTTAAGATAACAAAAGATGTGGAGTTTAAAAAGGAGTTTAGTGTTACTAAACAAGACTGGAAATGTGATGGAAACCTTGTACTCTCATGTTCAGATGAGTGTGTTTTTTTCTCCTGCAACCATTAAAATTTTAATTAAAGTACTTTAGATGAAGATTGTTCAATTACACTTGCCCCTCAAAATAACAAGTTTAACAATTGCATTTATAACCAGAACATTCTTCAAAGTAATAAATTATGGTCCGAGTAATCATAAAGCAATTAAAAAACAAAATTACGCTGTGGTAAATATTAAGTTAATTTGTTTTAGAAGCATGGTACATTGATGAACACTTTAATGTTTAGTGTGAGAACATAAATTTGTTCCAATAAATCCTCCTAAGTCAACTTGTAGTTGTGATGAGTTGAAATTAGGGTTTTTTAAATTCATTTATGGGATGTGGATGTCGCTGGCTGGGCCAGCATTTATTGCTCATCCCGGAGGGCAATTAAGAGTCAACCGCAGATGCTGAAATCTTCACGTTGACAATTTTACTGAAAGAGTTAAAGTGCTAATTCTCTTTTTTTTAGAAAGTTATGGACAACAAGAATTTTTATCTAAAAAGTTTATTTAAAAGTGTGAGGTGATTCACTTTGGAAGGAGTAACAGGATTACAGAGTACTGGGCTAATGGTAAGATACTTGGTAGTGTGGATGAACAGAGAGATCTCGATGTCCATGTGCATAGATCCCTGAAAGTTGGCACCCAGGTTGGTAGGGTTGTTAAGAAGGCGCACGGTGTGTTAGCTTTTATTGGTAGAGGGATTGAGTTTCGGAGCCATGATGTCATGTTGCAGCTGTACAAAACTCTGGTGCGGCCGCACTTGGAGTATTGCGTACAGTTCTGGTCGCCGCATTATAGGAAAGATGTGGATGCATTGGAAAGGGTGCAGAGGAGATTTACGAGGATGTTGTCTGGTATGATGGGAAGGTCTTATGAGGAAAGGCTGAGGGACTTGAGGTTGTTTTCGTTAGAGAGAAGAAGGTTAATGGTTACTTAATAGAGGCATACAAGATAATCAGAGGGTTAGATAGGGTGGATAGTGAGAGCCTTTTTCCTCGGATGGTGATAGCTGGCACGAGACATAGCTTTAAATTGAGGGGTGAGAGATATAGGACAGATGTCAGAGGTAGGTTCTTTACTCAGAGAGTAATGAGGGTGTGGAATGCCCTGCCTGCAGCAGTAGTGGACTCGCCAACATTAAGGGCATTTAAATGGTCATTGGATAAACATATGGATGATATTGGAATAGTGTAGGTTAGATGGGCTTTAGATTGGTTTCACTGGTTGGTGCAACATCAAGGGCCGAAGGGCCTGTACTGCGCTGTAATGTTCTATGTTCTATTAGTCACAAGTAGGCTTACATTAACACTGCAATGAAGTTACTGTGAAACTCTCCTAGTCACCACATTCCAGCACCTATTCAGGTCAATGCACCTAACCAGCACATCTTTCAGAATGTGGGAGGAAACCGGAACACCCGGAGGAAACCCACGCAGACACAGGGAGAACGTGCAGACTCCACACAGACAGTGACTCAAGCCAGGAATCGAACCCAGGTCTTTAGCACTATGAGGCAGTAGTGCTAACCACTGTGCTACCATGCTGCCCATCTACCTATGAGATAAAAAGGAAACCAGAGAAATGGCAATCACATTCTTGTGAAATCTGGTTATAAGGCAGCATTCAAAAAATGTCTATTATTTTCTTGCTGAAAAGATATCATTAAACGAGAAAGAATGCAGAAAAGATTTACTGGGATGCTACCGGGACTTGATGGTTTGAGTTATAAGGAGAGGCTGGATAGACTGGGACTTTTTTCTCTGGAGCGTAGAAGGCTGAAGGGTGATCTTACAGAGGTCTATGAAATAATGAGGGGCACAGATCAGCTAGATAGTCAATATCTTTTCCCAAAGGTAGGGGAGTCTAAAACTAGAGGGCATAGGTTTAAGGTGAGAGGGGAGAGATACAAAAGGGTCCAGGGGGACAATTTTTTCACACAGAGGGTGGTGAATGGAACAAGCTGCCAGAGGTAGTAGTAGAAGCGGGTACAATTTTGTCTTTTAAAAAGCATCTAGACAGTTACATGGGTAAGATGGGTATCGAGGGATATGGGCCAAATGCGGGCAATTGGGACTAGCTTCGGGGTTTGGGCGGCATGGACAAGTTGGGCCGAAGGGCCTGTTTCCATGCTGTAAATCTCTATGACTCTAGGTGCATTGGCTATGCCAAATTCTCCCTCAGTTATCCGAACAGGCGCCGGAGTGTGGCGAGTAGGGAATTTTCACAGTGGCTTCATGTAAGCCTACTTGTGACACTAATAAATAAACTTGTGTTTGTATTTTCTATATTACAATGAAAACTACAGCTCAGGTATTTCATTGTGAAGCATTTTGGGATGTTCCAATGTTGTGAAAGACATTATAAATCAAGTATTTTGCATTAACTATCTCTGCAGGATTTGCACAATTAATCATTGAAGTTTAATAAGTGACAGTATGTAGAGAAAAGATTTAAATCTTCAGCCTTAGATATTCCTTGAGGCAAACAAAGGCAAGCGATGTAGCGTGCAGGACAAGGGAGCTGTAAAGAGAAAGGAGGGGATGTTCTAAAATGTTGCAGAAATCGTGTTTAAATGTGAATGAATCTTCTATCATCTTGTTTATACTAAATTAGAGGATCTGTTTTTTATAGTGATAGTAGCAGTGAGACATGACACACGTTTAAAGGTTGTTTCTGGAGTCCTTTGCTGATTTGCTTACGAAGGGGGGCCGATGTGAAGGAAGGAAGCACTCTCCTGTTAAAGTGATGCTACGTTTAATTCTGGTCTATCTCTTTAAGGATAAAGTCTCACTGAGGCACAGCAGAGAGAGATTTCAACTGAGACAATGGGTGGTTTATGCCTTTAGGTCAGATGTCCGACTTTGCACCCTTGGCTTTTAGAGATTGGCTGTAAATTGACCAACTGCCAGGCAGCTTGTGTTAAAAGTAATATCTGATCTACATGCTAAATTCAAGTAATTGTGCAAATAGGTACATAGAGTTTCATTAGAGGTTGAGGGGGAGTTTGTGACACTTTGAAGTCTGATGTGCAAATAAGATTTATGTGTATATATTCTGCTAATACCACAGACATTATACCTTATTTGTAGAATATGTTGCGTATCCTCTAAGGC
The DNA here is from genome assembly GCF_964213995.1 of Mustelus asterias. Classification (NCBI taxonomy): domain Eukaryota; kingdom Metazoa; phylum Chordata; class Chondrichthyes; order Carcharhiniformes; family Triakidae; genus Mustelus; species Mustelus asterias. Next base: position 26,535,170 of record NC_135806.1, read on the forward strand.
AGCTGAGTATAACCTTTACTGCAAAGTAATTGGGAAAATAAATTATTACTGAATAATTGAGAACATTTTTATTTATACAGCTGTGCTACTGGATCATTTCAAATAATCTTTTAATCCTCAGTGTCCTGAATGCCTACAGAAGCCTAATATTTATATATGCATATTCTGTCTTAAGTTTTCTCACTGAAATCTAGAAAGTGGGGGAAATGTAATGGCCTTGGTCAAAAAAAGAGAAAGGCAGGGAACCCTAGCCCAGTGAGCTTAACATCTATTATTAGCGAGATGCTGGAATCAATGGTCAAAGAGGAAATAGCTAATCATTTAGGAAAGCTGAATATAATCAAACTTAACATAGTTTTATGAAAGGTAAATCATGTTTGACAAACTTGATCGAATTCTTTGAAGATGTAACAAGGAGAATAGATGTAGTGTATTTAGGTTGTCAAAAGGCATTTGACAGGGTGGCACAGTGGCACAATGGTTGGCACTGCTACCTCACAGCGCCAGGACAAGAGTTTGATCCCCAGATTGGGTCACTGTCTGTGCAGAGTCTGCATGTTCTCTCTCTATCTGTGGGGGTTTCCTCCCACAGTCCAAAAGACATGCTGGCTAGGTGCAATAGCCATGCTAAATTCTCCCTCAGTGTACACAATCAGGTGCCAGTGTGTGGAGACTAGGGGATTTTCACAGTAACTTCATTGCAGTGTTAATATAAACCTACTTGTGATATTAATAAATAAATGTTAAACTTTAACAAGATGCCACGTAAGAAACTGGTGCATAAAGTAAAAGCCCGTGACATTGGAGTAAGTGTTTTAGCATGGATTGAAAACTGCTGTCAGAGAGAAAACAGGGTTGGATTAAAAGGGCCATTTTCAGAGTGGAAAGATGTAGCTAGTGGAGTACTGCAGGTATCAGTTCTTGGCCCACAATTGTTCACTATTTACATTAATAACTTGGAGCAAGGAACAGAATGCAAGATTTCCAAATTTGCCAATGATACGAAAAAAAAGTGGAAGGGCAGGTTGTGATTGGGGATATTGTGATTCTGCAATAGGGTATAGATAGATTGAGTGACTCGGTGAAAATATGGCAAATTGAGTTTAATGTGAGCAAGTGTGAGGTCATGCATTTTGGTAGGAAGAATCAAAAGGCAGATTATTATCTAAATGGAGAGAGACTGCAGGTGAGTAAAGTACAGAGAGATCTAGGTGTATGAATCACAAAACGTTCGCAAGCAGGTCCCACAAGTAGTTAAGAAGGCAAAAGGCATTTTGGTCTTTATGGCAAAGGGGTTGGAGTTTAAAAATAGGGAGGTTTTGTTGCAATTGTACAGGGTGCTGGTGGAGTCTCGCCTGGTATGCTGTGTACAGTTTTGGTCCCCTTACCTAATAAGGATATAGTAACACTGGAGGCAGTCGAAAAGAGATTCATCAGGCTAATTCCTGAAACAAGAGGGTTGTCCTATCAAGAGAGACTAAATAGTCTGTGTCTGTATTCCTTGGAGTTTAGAAGGGTGTTTATTTATTTAAACATGTAAGACCCTGAGAGGTTTGACAGGGTAGATGCTGAGATGTTTTCACTAGTGGGATAGTCTAAAACAATGGGACATATCTACAAGATAAAAGGCCGGTCATTTAAAACTGAGGTGTGTAGAAATTTCTTCTCGCAGAGGTTGGTGGAGGCTGGATCATTATAAGTATTTAAAGTGGAGGTGGATAAATATTTGATCGATCAAGAAATAGAGGGAAATGGCTCAGAAAAGGAGCCAAGGTCAGCATAGATCAGTCATGATCGTATTAAATGGCAAGCTAGAAGGGTCTGGTGGCCTACTCCTGCTTCTATTTCTCATGTGTGTGAAACTTTAACAAACCTGGTGTGGTGAACCATCGTTGGTTACCACTGTGGGGTTATTCCAATGTTACTGTTGGGTTAGGGTGTTGCCACTGTGGGGTTGTTATAATGTTGTTGTTGGGTTGGGGTGTTTACACTGTGGGATTAATATACCTGTGGTGGATGCTGTTATGGCACATCCCGGTCGGGCCCCGCCTCCTGGGGAGAGGTATAAGACCCTCTGCTCAGGCGGGACCCCTCCAGTCTGGATTGGTGTACTCGTGTTTAGATAGTTCCATTGTTAGACAATAAAAGCCTTCAATCGCTGAAGCCTTGTACCTCGTGCTTGATTGTCGCGCATCAATTTTATTGACAAACACAAAACTCACGACAGTAAAGAGAGTATGGAGCAAATGCTGAAACCAGAGCGTCTGACGCTGGACCCACGTGCGGTCGGTGCCTCTAACACCTTCGACCACTGGCTGAAGTGTTTCGAGGACTACCTGGCGGCCTCTGCAGCAGTTACTACGGACGACGACAGACTCCAGGTCCTCCACGCGAGGGTAAGCGACACGGTCTATCTCGCGATTCGTGCGGCCACCACTTACCCGAGGGCCATCGAGCTCTTGAAAAAACGATACACGAGACCACCCAACGAGATTCACGCTCGTTACCTCCTCGCTACACGACGTCGGCAGTCGGGCGAAACCATGGAGGATTACACCAATGAGCTCTTGCAGCTTGCCAGGGGCTGCGACTGCAAAGCTGTGTCGGCTGAGCAGTACATGTACGACCTCGCCCGAGATGCGTTTGTAGCAGGGGTAGGGTCCTCGTACATCCGGCTTAAGCTATTGGAGAAAGGGAACCTCAACCTGACCCAAGCGATGGAGATGGCTGAGATGCTGGAGGCAGCATCGAAAAGCTTGGCTCTGTACCCCGAAGACCACGTGGAGACAACGTGGCAGGAGCAAGCACAAATCCCTCCTCGCCCCACGGGCTCGCCCTCCCATATCGACCCGACGACGGCGGCAGCTCCAGGCGGCCAGCGGTGCTATTTTTGCGGAGGAGCCAAGCATCCACGGCAACAGTGTCCAGCTAAAACGGTGATCTGCAGTCAGTGTGGTAAAAAGGGGCACTACGCTAAAGTCTGCAGATCGAAGCCCAAGAACGGCAGTGCAGCCTGTGACCCTCCAGAGCGGAGACAATCTCCTTCGGCGTCGCAGTACCCGCGAGGCCCGACCACGTGCGAATCCAGGACGACGCCATCGTGGCTGACGGAGGAGGAGGATGACCACCAGGAGTCGCTACGCTTGGCGCCCTCACCCACGTACGATTCATGGGGGCGGCCATCGTGGTCGACGACGACCAGGAGCGACCAGCAGGGGTCCTCAGTATCAACCTCGGCTGCATGCAATGACGTCCAAGGGCCAACGGTGGCGTCGATCTCTCTGGACCAGACAAAGCATCACAGGCTTGACTGTTCGATGATGAACATCAAGGTAAATGGTCGTACTGTGTATTGTCTGTTTGACAGTGGGAGCACCGAGAGTTTTATTCACCCTGACACTGCAAAGAGGTGTGGACTCCGGGTTCTACCTGCCAAACAGACAATTTCTATGGCATCACGGTCCCGGTCTGTACCGATCCAAGGACGTTGTGTGGTAACCCTAGAGGTGCAGGGCACAATTTACGAGCGATACAGGCTCCTTGTGTTGCCGCACCTTTGCGCGCCAATTCTCCTCGGACTAAACTTTATGGTCCACATGAAGAGTGTGATCCTACAGTACGGTGGGCCACTCCCTTCGCTGGCAGTAGGGAATCAGCCGCAGCCTCCAAATTGCCCAAAGCGCCCCGCATGCAATCTTTCCACACTAAAGATCACCACACCCTCTTTATTTAAGAATCTGGTACCAGGCTGCAAGCCCATCGCTACTAAAAGTAGGCGTTACAGCGCTGAAGACCGGATCTTCATCAGATCTGAGGTTCAGCGGCTCCTCAAAGAAGGGATCATACAGCACAGTGCTAGTCCGTGGAGAGCGCAGGTCGTAGTGGTTAAAAGCGGGAACAAACCCCGGATGGTCATCGACTACAGTCAGACCATTAACCGTTATACGCAGCTGGATGCGTATCCTCTCCCGCGCATATCTGATATGGTCAATCAGATTGCGCAGTACCGGGTGTTCTCCACCATAGACCTTAAGTCCGCCTACCACCAACTCCCCATCCGCCCAGAGGACCGACAATACACGGCTTTTGAGGCGGATGGTCGTCTATATCAGTTTCGTAGGGTTCCATTTGGTGTCACCAATGGGGTCTTGGTCTTCCAGCGTGCTATGGACCGAATGGTGGACCAGAACGGGTTGCGGGCTACCTTCCCGTACCTGGATAACGTCGCCATCTGCGGCCATGACCAGCAGGACCATGACACAAACCTCCAGAACTTTCTGCGCACTGCGTCTCGCCTGAATCTGACCTATAACAGGGAGAAGTGTGTATTCCGTACGCGCAGGTTAGCTATCCTGGGATACGTGGTGGAAAACGGGGTCATCGGCCCTGATCCAGACCGTATGCGCCCCCTTACTGAACTTCCCTTGCCCGCTAGTGCAAAAGCACTGAGGAGATGCCTCGGCTTCTTTTCTTATTATGCGCAGTGGGTCCCCAACTACGCGGACAAAGCCCGTCCGCTCATCAAGTCCACGACTTTCCCACTCACGCCGGAGGCCCAATTGGCCTTCAAGGCTTTGAAAAGCGACATTGCGAAAGCCACGATGCACGCGGTGGAGGAATCCATCCCTTTTCAGGTGGAAAGTGATGCATCGGATTTTGCCCTGGCCGCCACACTGAACCAGGCAGGCAGGCCCGTCGCGTTTTTTTCCCGCACCCTTCAAGGTCCCGAAATCCGGCATTCAGCGATGGAGAAGGAGGCCCAGGCCATTGTGGAGGCCATCAGACACTGGCGCCATTACCTGGCGGGGAAGCGGTTCACCCTGATCACGGATCAACGATCCGTGGCGTTTATGTTCAGTAATACGCAGAGGGGCAAGATCAAGAATGATAAGATCTTGCGGTGGAGAATTGAGCTCTCCACCTATAATTACGATATTATGTATCGTCCAGGGAAACTCAATGAGCCCTCGGATGCCCTCTCGCGCGGAACATGCGCTATCATGCAGGAGGACCGCTTGAACGCCCTCCATAATGACCTGTGCCATCCTGGGGTCACTCGGCTCTACCACTTCATAAAAGCCCGCAACCTGCCCTACTCGGTGGAGGATGTCAGGTCAGTAACGAGAAGCTGTCGGATTTGCGCGGAATGCAAACCGCACTTTTATCGACCTGACCGGGCACAATTGGTCAAGGCCACTCGCCCCTTCGAGAGGCTGAGTGTGGATTTTAAGGGCCCCCTTCCCTCAACGGACCGGAATGTGTACTTTCTCAATATCATAGATGAATACTCCCGGTTCCCGTTTGTTGTCCCCTGTGCGGACACGTCGACTGCCACAGTGATTAAGGCATTCAGTGATCTTTTTACCCTGTTCGGGTACCCCTGCTACATACATAGCGACAGGGGCTCGTCGTTCATGAGTAACGACTTGAGGCAATTCCTGCTCTCATACGGGATTGCCTCTAGTAGAACCACGAGCTACAACCCTAGGGGTAACGGACAGGTGGAGAGAGAGAATGCTACAGTCTGGAAGGCTGTCCTATTGGCGCTGAAGTCCAGGGGCCTTCCAGTCTCCCGTTGGCAGGAGGTCCTTCCAAATGCGCTTCATTCCATTCGCTCCCTCCTGTGTACGGCAACCAATGCTACTCCCCACGAGAGGATGTTCTCATTCCCTCGGAAGTCGTCCTCGGGGATCTCCTTACCAGCCTGGTTGACGTACCCAGGACCCGTCCTTCTGCAGCGACATGTGAGGGCCCGCAAGTCCGACCCCTTGGTCGAACCGGTCCAACTCCTCCACGCCAACCCTCAGTATGCCTATGTGGCATATCCTGACGGGCGAGAGGACACGGTCTCGATTCGAGACCTGGCGCCCGCAGGTGACGTAGCAACTCCTGTCGCTCCTATACCCCCTGTCACGAATCCCCTTTCACTTCTTTCTTCCCCGGACGTGGCGCGGTCAGCACCGGGACCAGTGCATAACAGTTATACTCCCATGTACAGCTTGCCTGAGACTCGGAGATCGGCGCCACCACAGAAGGTACCAGGATCCCCTGCACCACCGCTTCACCAGGGTCAACCGGCCCGTGAGTCCTTGAGGGGACAGCCGGACGCTGTTTTGGAGAGAACGCCACCGCAAGCACCTGCTCCGGTGTCACAACCGGTGTTGAGGAGATCACAGCGACGGTGCGGTCCTCCAGACCGTCTGGACTTGTAGATTTTTGTATATATGTAATCTGTTTTCGCACCCCGCCGGCCTTTGTTTTCAAAGGAGGGATGAATGTGGTGAACCATCGTTGGTTACCACTGTGGGGTTATTCCAATGTTACTGTTGGGTTAGGGTGTTGCCACTGTGGGGTTGTTATAATGTTGTTGTTGGGTTAGGGTGTTTACACTGTGGGATTAATATACCTGTGGTGGATGCTGTTATGGCACATCCCGGTCGGGCCCCGCCTCCTGGGGAGAGGTATAAGACCCTCTGCTCAGGCGGGACCCCTCCAGTCTGGATTGGTGTACTCGTGTTTAGATAGTTCCATTGTTTGTCAATAAAAGCCTTCAATCGCTGAAGCCTTGTACCTCGTGCTTGATTGTCGCGCATCACCTGGTCCCACCCTCCAAAACCCACATTTACAAAGATTAACAGTTAAATTGTAACCACGCAGTTAATAATCAGATATAGGCCGGAATTTTACTGGTCCGCCTGCATGGGAATCGGAGCGGGCGAGGGGCGGACCATGGAGAGGTCCATTGACCTCGGGCAGGATTTTATGGTTTTGGGACGAGTGAATACATGAAATCCCGCCCCTGGTGTTAAATGCCAACATAGGAGAACATTTCGGGTGGGCCGGTAAAATTCCGGCCTATATCTGGTTATTAACTGGCTGTCATGCAAACCAAAGGTTATCTGACACTGGTAACAAAAAACATAGATGGCAAACAAATGGATGTATGTAGGCAGGGTAAATACTAGCACTTTACAGTTTTGACAATTTGATCAAAGGCCGAAAAATTGGGTGTCCCAACGCCTTTGTTATTTGTCATTTATATTAATGATTTGGATGACAATATAGGAGGCATGGTTTGCAGATGACACCAAGATTGATAGCACAGTGGACAATGAAGAAAGTTATCTCAGATTGCAACAAGATCTTGATCAATTGGGCCAGTGGGCTGACGAATGGCAGATGGAGTTTAAGTTAGATAAAGGCGAGGTGATGCATTTTGGTAGATCGAACCAGGGCAGGACTTACTCAGTTAACGGTAGGGCATTGGGGAAAGTTACAGAACAAAGAGATCATGGAGTACAGGTTCATTGTTCCTTGAAAGTGGAGTCGCAGGTGGACAGAGTGGTGAAAAAGGCATTCGGCATGCTTGGTTTCATTGGTCAAAACATTGAATACAGGAGTTGGGACGTCTTGTTGAAGTTGTGCAAGACTTTGGTAAGGCTGCACTTGGAATACTGTGCAGTTATGGTCACCCCATTATAGAAAGGATATTATTAAACTAGAAAGAGTGCAGAAAAGATTTACTAGGATGCTACCGGGACTTAATGGTTTGAGTTATAAGGAGAGGCTTGATAGACTGGGACGTTTTTGGCTGGAGCGTAGAAAGCTGAGGGGTGATCTTATAGAGGTCTATAAAATAATAAGGGGCATAGATCAGCTAGATAGTCAATATCTTTTCCCAAGGGTAGGGGAGTCTAAAACTAGAGGGCATAGGTTTAAGGTGAGAGAGGAGAGATACAAAAGTGTCCAGAGGGGCAATTTTTTCACACATAAGGAGGTGAATGTCTGGAACAAGCTGCCAGAGGTAGTAATAGAGGCGGGTACAATTTTGTCTTTTAAAAAGCGTTTAGAGAGTTACATGGGTAAGATGGTATTGAGGGACATGAGCCAAATGTGGGCAATTGGGACTAGCTTAGGGATTTAAAAAAAGGGCGGCATGGACATGTTGGGCTTGTTTCCATGCTTAAACCGCTATGACTCTAACACTAGAGGTTTGAAAATGATTGAAATTCTCTGGTCTGCTGCTCTCAACGAGGGAGTGGGAGGGCATTAGTTTGGCCCAGTGGCAATAGTAAGTAGCCAAAATAATGTTCTTAAACTTCCACTGTACCTGAAGTAAATTGTTATGATAAACTGGGCTTAATTTGGATAGGAATATTGACATTAAGTGTTCAGCAGATGGCAGTATCAACAAGCCTTACACAGATGTAGTCAGCATGCAACAATCCACATTTATGTAGCTCTTTTAACATAGTGAAATGTTTCAAGATGCATCACGGGAATGTAATAAGACAAAAGCTGACACTCAGCCAAAGAATAAAACATTTGCAGAAGGAACCCAAGTGCTTAATCAAAGTGTCTGGTTTTAAGGAGTGTCTTAGAAGGAGGGAGGCAGAGGAGTGTCGAGAGGGAATTCTAGATTATAAGGTCTAGCTGCTGAAGACACAGCTGTCAGTGGGGGTTGTGAAGCGGGTGGAGGATGCATATGAGACCAGGAGATGAACACTAAATTCTCAGAAGGATACTGGGCTGGATGAGGTTACAAAGTCAGGGAGAAGCTGAACATGAGTTGAGAATTTTAAAATGGAGGTTTGGTTGACTAGAGGCCAATGTAGATCAGGAACATATCCCCCAATTGCACCTTAAACCTTTCCTCCAATAAACACATGCGATTCATTTTTGAGTATGCCTTGTGCGAGCTATCTAATACATTTTACACCTTGTTAATTATTACACAATTTAATGTTTCAAAGCAAGTTATTGATAACTATATGTCTATATTGGATGACAAACTCTGCCATACTGTATCTACAATAACCTACTGCCTGCAGTAATGTAAGACATCCAAATGTGATGGTGGAAAAATGGTAATTACTGAACTGCTGGAAGATAATCGTAAAAAGGTGGAAAATAACCCCTGAACTGAGTTATAGGAATGGATTATGATCTTTCATAAACTATAAATGTTGTCCAACAAAATTGTAAGCATCCCCATATATACTGCAACTGGTTTAAGTGAGCATGTTCTAGCATACCAGTGGGACTGTGAAGTATAATGCTGCTGAGATGATCTTAAAAAGGCAATTAAAGACAAATGATAATTAAAGAGGAATGCCAAGGATTAAAAAATTACCTGCTGCCCGGTGGAGAAAATTTGTTTTATTGTCATGAGAGGTGAACCCTCTCATCTAGAGAGCTTCGGTGCATTATATTGCTCGCTGTTATAAATGTAAGCAATGTGTAGTGTAGAGAGCCTTGGGCTGCTTATCCATATCCGTGTAGTGTGTCGTAATACATATAAAATGTGCTTTGTAGCTGCATTTCTAAAGTACAGGAAATGGAGTTCAAAAATCTCAGTCTAAAAGCACCTGCAGCAGCTGGTAAATCCACACCATTCCTCCAGTCATATTTTCAAGTGTGCTTCGTCTGTGTCTTGCACAGTGCCTCAACTTCTGGGTGAAGAATTGGTTCTCGTCCCTTGAAGAATAAAAAGGACAAGGCGGAATCTGACAGCATCAGGGAACCAACATTCATCGGGCATGACAAAGCCATGTAGGGAATACAGTGGCCTGAGTTCAGGATTCTCCACACCAGCACCTTGTTACAGGCCAAAGCTCACGACAAAACGATTTTAGCAACTGCCAGTGCTTAACGTTACACAATGTGATATATATACTGTTGCCCAAACCTGTGTATTTTAACCTCTGCAGCAAATAAAGGCACAAAGTCAACTTTAAATACTTAAACACAATTTCCTTTATTCTGTAGCCCCTTAAACAGCAGTAAATATTTGCAATGCATGAACCAAATACTCATTATCTGTTACTTTACTTAACTTAAGGTTGATTTCCACTTGCAATTAAAATCTGGCCAGGATTTTGTTGTCACATGGAATCAGTTCTTTGTTTTCTTCTCCTCCCAGATGTTGTCTCTTCTTCTGAGCCTGGTTCCCGGGTTCTACACACTGCCTTTCTGAACAAGCTCTTTGTGTTAGCAGAGTTAAAACTCTAAAAGTTCCTTGGTAATCAGCCAATGAATTGATCAGGACCCCAATTACATTGTTCGATTAGGCCAATCAAATCGAGCCATAGTATCATTGGTCACTTCAGGCCTCATCATCTAAGTGCATATTGTTTACATTCCAATACCCAGCTAAGGAACACTGGCTCCAAGAGTCTGTTCACAACTCATCCCTGCCAAGGACAAGCTGTTGAATCTGACATCTTCTGTCCTTTGACAAATTCCAGGCCACTGGCCACAAGGAAAATCCAGCATAGTGAAAAAAAACAACTTTAACCAAAATATCAGGTTTGCTTGATTGAAGATCTTTCGGTATATTAAAAGTTAAAACTCCATTCAGCCACAATACATAGGCTTGTACATGTGCAGACACGTGCACACCCACACATATACTCATGTGGCATAAGTAGCATCAGCCCCCATGTGTAATTTGGAAAAATAAAAATAAATAAGTATTGATTTGTTCTCATTTGTTTCAATACAAGTGTTATGCAAATTCTATTTGTCTGCACCAAAGGAATGATCCTGCTTGCTACGTAACCATCTGAGCTCATTTAGTAATAGTGAGCAGTAAAGGTCATCAGTAAATCAGTTGGGTTTATAATGAAAATCCAATTGCTTCATTCCTCTTTTGCTGATACCGGTCTTTTTTACTTGCTGGTTTTTGAAATGAAGTTAAATGGGATTTGAACTCTCACTATCTGGATTCTTAGTCCAATGACATAACCATTAAAGTTTATTTCCTAGTGTCACAAGTAGGCTTACACTAATACTGTAATGAAGTTACTGTGAAAATCCCCTAGTTGCCATACTCCAGCCCTTGTTCGGGGACACTGAGGGAGAATTTAGCACAGCCAATGCACCTAACCAGCACATCTTTCAGGCTGTGGGAGGAAACCCACAAAGATACTGGGAGAACATGCAGACTCTGCACAGACAGTGACCCAAGCTGGGAATTGATCCCGGGTCCCTGGCACCTGACGGAGCAGTGCTGACCATTATACTATTGCATCCTGTTTTGCTTATAACTGAGCGGACAGATGGGGCCTCGATTCAATGTGTCGTCCTAAAGACAGTGGGTGGAGTCTTCTGGTGGTGCTGAGATTGTCAGTGGGGGGGCTGGAGGTGCCCAACACTGTCACATGTAGGCAGAACAGCTGGCCATGCTCTATCATACAGCCAGCCAATTAGATAGTCACAGTGGAGAAGCTTGGTGAATCATATGGCAGGGATAGGCAGTAAGTAAGTCTTTGCCCTGCCATTAGCTCATGGGGTCAAATATCCAAGCTGGCATCAAATTTAAAGGGCATTGCGACAGGCATCCATTTCCTGAAAGCCAGGAGCATCATTCTTGGTGCTTTTACTAACTGAAGGAGCTTTTACTAACTGAAACTGCTACCACCCCAGACCAAAGTGAGAAATGCCCAAACACAGTCAATAAGTGGCCCTACAGTTCAGTGATGCTTCCCTGCAGGTTCCCCTCTAGACTGCCTACTCCTGTTTCCTGGGGGTGGCAACAAGAGGCTCAGCTGGCTGAACCTAGATTGAGGTTATAGTAGAGCTTAGCGACCATGGGGTCAAATGCAGGAAAAGGATGTGATTTCCTGCTCTCTGCAAGGGTAAGTGGCACCATGTAATCATTACAAAGTGACATTTGTAAGCGCTAGAACAGTTCCATTGGTAAATGTGAGGTCATCCATTTTGGTAGGAATAACAGCAAAATGGACTATTATTTAAATGGTAAAAAATTGCAGCATGTTGCTGTGCAGAGGGATCTGGGTGTCCCTGTGCAAGAATCACAAGGAGTTGGTTTGCAGGTGCAGCAGGTAATTAAGAAGACAAATGGAATTTTGTCCTTCATTGCTACAGGGATGGAGTTTAAAAACAGCGAGATTGTGTTGCAGCTGTATAGGGTGCTGGTGAGGCCCCATCTGGAGTACGGTGTACAGTTTTGGTCTCCTTACTTGAGAAAGGATATACTGGCACTGGAGGGGGTGTACAGGAGATTCGCTAAGTTGATTCCAGAGTTGAGAGGGTTGGCTTATGAGGAGAGACTGAGTAGACTGGGGCTATACTCATTGGAATTCAGAAGAATGAGGGGAGATCTTATAGAAACATATAAGATTATGAAGGGAATAGATAAGATAGGAGCAGGGAAGTTGTTGCCACTGGCAGGTGAAACTGGAACTAGGGGGCATGGCCTCAAAATAAGGGGAAGCAGATTTAGGACTGAATTGAAGAGGAACTTCTTCACACAAAGGGTTGGGAATCTGTGGAATTCCCTGCCCAGTGAAGCAGTTGAGGCTACCTCATTGAATGTTTTTAAGGCAAGGATAGATAAATTTTTGAATAGTAAAGGAACTAAGGGTAATTGGAGCTGAGTCCACAAAAAGATCAGCCATGATCTTATTGAATGGCAGAGCAGGCTCAAGGGGCCAGATGGCCTACTCCTGCTCCTAGTTCTTATGTTCTTTATCCACTCCCTCATGAATATCTGCTTCTTCCCCTTCCTTGTCTAAGGAGGTATCTGACTTCTCCACCTCCCCATCAGCCAATTCCGCAGCCCTTTGCTGCATGTGGTTGTGTAGGGTGCAGCAAACCACAATGATCCTGGAGACTCTCTCTGGGGTGTACTGCAGAACTCCAGTTGGGTAGTTCGGACAGCGAAAGCTCATCTTCTGCAGTCTGATGCTCTGTTCTGTTGTTTCCCTTGCTGAGTATGAATGGCACTTTACCTTTTCTCTACTGGGTGCGTTCTACAAAAATGTCATCAACTTGGTCCTCAGAAGATATCCTCTGACACTCAGGAGTCACTTTGCAGTTACTGAAAACAGGTGTGGCAAAATTGTTTTTTATTCATTTATGGGAAGTGGGCATTGCTGGCTAGATCGACATTTATTGTCCATCTCTAATTGCCCTCGAGAAGGTGGTGGTGAGCTGCGTTCTTGAACTGCTGCAGTTCATGTGATGTAGGTACACTAACAGTGCTGTTAGGGAGGGATTTCCAGAATTTTGACTCTATGACAGTGAAGGAATGGTGATTTATTTCCAATTCAGGATGGTGAATGACTTGGAATGGAACTTCCAGGTGATGGTGTTCCCATGTGTCTGTTGCCCTTGTCCTTGGTAGCGATCGTGGATGGTACACACTTCTGCCACTGCTCGTCGGTGGTGGAAGGAGTGAATGTTTGTGGATGGGGTACCACTTAAGAGGGCTGATTTGTCCTGGATGGTTTTAAGCTGTTTTTGAATGTTGTTGAAGCAATATTCATCCAGGCAAGTGGAAAGTATTACGTTAAACTCCTAATTTATCCCTTGTAGATGGTGGATAGGCTTTGGAGAATAAGGAGGTGAGTTACTCGCCACAATATGTCTGGCCTTTGACCTGCTCCTGTGTCACAGTACTTATATGGATAGTCCAGTTTGATTTCTGGTCAAGGGTCACATCCAGGATGTTGATATTGGGGCTATTCAGTGATAGTAGCACCATTGAATGTCAAAGGGCAATGGTTAGATCCTCTCTTGTTGGAGATAGTCATTGCCTGGCACTTGCATGGTGTGAAAGTTACTTGCCACTTGTCATTATCCCAGGTTCCGCTGCATTTGGACATGGACTGCTTCAGTATCTGGGGAATCGTGAATGGTCCTGAAAATTTTGTAGTCATCAGTGAACATCCCAGCTTCTGACCTTATGATGGAAGGAAGGTCACTGATGAAGCAGCTGAAGATGGTTGGGTCTAGAACCTACCCTAAGGAACTCCCGCAATGATGTCCAAGCCTGGATATTGTCCAGGTCTTGCTGCATTTGGATTTTGTTAGAGGGATTTAGGATAACCTGGTACTAAAAGACTAATAAATCAGGGTAGACTAATTTAGAAATGAATTTAGTATAGAAAAAGCATAAAGTGCCAGGAAGTATAAAAGTACTGTTTTGCATAGAATCACATATAACCATTGATAGAGAATTTAAACATGTGTTTTTATATATTTTGTATTAAAATGTACACCTTGGCCAACTACAGATTGTCCCAAGGTATAATGGGATAAAAGTTGAGTAAGATGAATCACATTCTTTATGAACAATATAGCCCCAGAGCAGTTTTTATCAGTGTGGGTTATAGAAAGTACAAGTTTCTCAGACACTAGAATGAATGGAATAATTCAATTTCTTCTGATAAGAGATTGCTCAGCAGGAAGTAAGAAAAGAAATCTAGGACCTATGTAATTTGGGTTGCAAAAGAGTCAGTGGGTGGGAGCTTTTGGATTCTATGGACCAATGAATTTTCATGCTGCCAGAGAGTAGGATGTTATTGGCTAAGCTAAATAATTCATACCAACATGATTGGCTCATCTGGTTAGGATGACAGAGTAGGCGGGCAAATTATTTCTGAAAAATGTATAATTGCAGTATGTCTTAATAATGTAATTTAGAATGATTTGGGCTATCTCCAAATCACTCTCCCACATGTGTGGACCAGGTCTGGGCAAAATGAAGTACATCTTCAACCAGAATTTACTGTTTCTGTGAGTTCTTTGTATTTGCTGAGTTGTATTTAATAAAGAGAAATCTCCCAAATAAAAGGCCAGCATAATACTTAGGTCTCTGAAAAATTCCTACAGATGTGGACTGCTTCAGTATCTGAGGAGTTGTAATGGTGCTGAACATTGTGCAATCATCAGCGAACATCCGCACTTTTGACCTTATGATGGAGGGAAGGTCATTGGTGAAGCAGCTGAAGATGGTTGGGCCTAGGACACTTAACAAAGCGTGAAGATCCAGGCTAACTTTCTGAAATCTAGGTGGTACTGGCAAAATGGGAATCCTTCTGGCAATTCCCTTCTGGCTGGAGGAAGTCGGACGGTAGCTGCAGCCAGGGGCCCAGCTAGGGTTTGTGCTTGCAGGAATCCATACCCTCTCTCCAGAGCCTTTAGCCCAGAATAATGGACAGAATTTTGCAGCCCTTCTGCTGGCAGGATCTTCCAGTCCCACTAAAGGAGACCTCCCACAACGGGTTCCCTGGTGGTGTGGCTGGCGAGCATCACAAATGGCCATTGACGTCGGCAGGATTGGAAGATCCCGCTGGTGGCCAATGGCGAGCTGCCGCCACTGCCGGAAAACCCGCTGTGATGGGGGAGGAGGACGGCAGAAAATCCAGGCCAATGTTGCTGCAGTTCTTTGAGGTGAATTGCAGTAGGCGGTTGCACTTCTCTACTGAGAGGATGTTACAGCAAAAGTTGCAACCGTATCTCACGCGGCATTGCATATGTGATGCGCGATTGATTCACACGGGAGGCTAGGATGTACCCGGGAATAAAGACTTTTATTCACAACAAGATTGGAGCACACTACTTAACAATACTATCCCAGACTAAGGGCTACTAGGAAGTAGCAGTGACCTTTATACTCCTGTAAGAAGGCGGAGCCGAACGGAGTGTACCACAGAACAATGATAACAGGTGGAACACCCCAACCCTAACCCCAACAGTAACAAGAGTAACATCTGTACAAGTACCCAGAGTGGTAACCATCTATGGTCACCACAATGTGGCAATCAAGTTAACAGCAACGCTGAACTTGTTTGCCTCCAGCTGCTTCCTAGGAGAGATTAGCAATGTCAGTCCATCCACAGCTCATGCATGTATTAACAGGTGACTGGTGCTCTGCATTTGCAACTTTTTCCTCCATGGGCAACTGGAAATAGAAGGCTCCTTATCTTGGGTTTGTGCAGACAGCAGGCATTCTCCAAAGATCTCTGTCTGTGCTGATATCATCTTGCAGGCTCCTTTAAACATTTCAGCTGCTTTCATAAATTGTAAGGCATTCCATTCCATTAATGTTTAACTTGTGTGTTTTGGTAGGTAGTGAATTGTACAGGCTTGTTCTAGCTTTCCTGTTTGTGTTGGAGCAATCGTCCACACCGCTCCCTTCCACAACTCTTTTCTGCTGCACAGTTGGATGCTGGGGAATGAAGGCTATCCCCTGCATACTGGGTTTCATAAAACCTCTCCCAAAGTTATGCAGAATGCAAAAATCTGAAGACTGCTGGAGCTAACTAGCTGAACAGATGGCAGATGTACAGACATGCAACTATCATCCTGAAAGAAAGCCAACATGCTACATCCCCACTGCACAACTGTCCCTCTTATCTGGACACCCACTGATCTCCAGAAGACAAGACAGCAGGACATCCATAATCAATTTGCAGACGCCCCCCCCCCCCCAACTAAATGGTTTCCCATTCTGTCCAAGATGGAAGAGATGTTGGTGTCCATTGCCCTTTCCAATGCAAAGTTACTGTTAGTACCTAAGCCATAGTCTCTTGCAAGAAGGACTCAGTGACATTGTACCATGGAGGGTGTGGTCATCTCAGTGGACAGTGTATTAACACCATGTGTCGATAGTGAACCTTCCCACCATCTCTGTGTCCATCACCATCTCCACAGGATGACAATATAGGAGGCATGGTTAGTAAGTTTGCAGATGATGCCAAAATTGGTGGTGTAGTGGACAGTGAAGAAGATTATCTAATACCACAACAAAATTTTGATCAACTGGGCCAGTGGGCCAAGGACTGGCAGATGGAGTTCAATTCGGATACATACGAGATGTTACATTTTGGGAAGACAAACCAGGGCAGGACTTACACAGTTAATGGTAGGGCCCTGGGGGGTGTTGTCAAACAGAGAGACCTAAAGGTGCAGGTACATTGTTCCTTGAAAGTGGCGTCATAGGAAGACAGGGTGGTGAAGAAGGCATTTAGCACACTTGCCTTTATCGGTCAGAGAATTGAGTACGGGAGTTAGGACGTTATATTACAACTGTACAAGACATTGGTAAGGCCACATCTGGAGTACTGTGTACAATTCTGGTTGTCCTGCTGTAGGAAGGATGTTATGAAACTGGAAAGGGTGCAAAAAATATTTACAAGGATGTAACCAGGACTGGAAGGTTTGAATTTTAAGGAGAGGCTGAATAGGCTGGGACATTTTTTTTCCTGGAGCGTAGGAGGATGAGGGTGACCATATAGAGGTTTATATAATCATGAGGGGCATAGATAAGATGAATAGCCAAGGTCTTTTTCCCAGGTTAGGGGAGTCCAAACTAGAGGGCATAGGTTAAGGTGAGAGGGGAAAGATTTAAAAGGGACCTGATACAGCGCGTAGTGTGCATATGGAATATGCAAGAGCAGGTGGTAGAGGCAGCTCAAATAAAACATTTAAAAGACATTTGGACAGGTACATGGATAGAAAAGATTTAGAGGGATATGGGCAAAATGCAGGCAAATAGAACTAGTTCAGTTCAGGAAACTGGGTCGGCATAGACAAGTTGGGCTGAAGGGCCTGTTTCTGCACCTGTTTCTGCTCTATATATATGGTTATATGGTTTATGCCGCTGTAATTCCCCAGGCAGGCAGTGCAATATATTCAGCAATTGATGGTGTGCAGAAATATATATATTTTTAAATGTTAGACTCCTAAAGTCTACATCTTTGCTCTTTGCAGCAGCACTATGCTTGCCCTCCAATGAACTGTTTCTTGGGTTGTCCTTTACTACTTAGCTAATGCTTTGTGAATCACCATGTACTGACCCCTCAACTGGGGATTGAATGAGAAGTAATGGCAATGATGGACATACTACTGCAGACCCCCATTGACATACTTTCTTATGTTTGTAGCAATATATCTTTGTGAGTTACAATATTCAGATGGAGTGGAAGCATTATTCTGTGCATGGTTTATATATAATGCTTATTTTTTAGTTTTTAAATGCAAAATAGGGTAGTATAAAAGTTCAAACACATCATAGAATCATACAGCGTAGGTGTCATTCAACACATTGGCTGGGATCTTACTGGCTCGCCCCGCACATCGATGGACAGGGCAAACCTGTAAAATCACATGAGGTCTGGGAAATCAGGACCACGCCTGATTTCTCGGCTCTCACGATCTTACCGGAACCGGATTTCCGTTGCGGTTAGCTTCTCGCCCATTTCCGGCGAGAGACTGAATAAGTTATTTAAATATATTTTAATGCTGCTTTGCATGTGATTAGTGAGCCCGGCGCTCAATCGTCCGGGCTCACTTGCCTTTGCGGCCTCGCCGGGAGAGGTTCTCTCTGGTGCGGAAAACACCTACTCCCCATGAATGGGGAACAGTCATGTTGCCCTTGCCGGTAGAACTGGAGGCCAATGTGGCCCCTGGGGCGACCAAGGACAAGGGGGGATGCCCCTTGGCCAGTGCCAGCCTGGCACCTTGGCAATGCCCACTGTACACCTGGGCAGTGCCACGGGGCAGGGCCTGCAGGGGACAGGGCTTAAGGGGACAGCCCGATTGGTCCTTCAGCTCTGGTGGGAGGGAAGGATGGAGGCCCGCTGCCACGATGGAGTGAGGGAGGGGTTGCCCACTGCAACTCTGATGCCGGTCGGTGGGGGGCGGACACGATCGGTCTGGGTGGCGGGAACGATATTTCCAGGCGATGAGGAGCTCGTGATCAGCTGCAGGCCCCCGCGATTACAGGCGGGGGTCATTGGTTCAGGCTGGCTGCAACAGCAGAGGGCTGACAGATCTCTCTCTCTGGGCCTGATTTTACCAAAACTCTACGCCCGTTTTCGGGCACGAAATCGCGGTAAAGTTGGGCGTCGGGCCTATACCGCGATCTGCACCCAATTCCGAGCAGATCGCGGCTTTACCGACACCCGATTCGGGCGCGGGTCCGGCGCGCGCCCGAATTGGGCGGCCAGACGATTTAAATGCATTTGCGCTGTAAGCGACCTGCAAAATAAAAGTCTGAAGCCGCCGCTGCAGCTTCCGAAGAGCGGGGTCAGAGACTGCAACGGCTCTCTGACCCAGCTCCTCCTCTGGTCGGGGCGGGAGGGGGGTGGGAGGAGGAGAGGGGGTGTGACATACCATCCCCTGGGGGGGTGGGGTGTGACCGATCATCTCCTGGGGGCGGGCGGGGGGGGGGGGGGGGTGGGGTGGAGAGGGGGTGTGACGTCTCATCCTCTGGTCGGGGGGGGTTCCGCTGCCTGTCTGTGGCTGATCCCTCCTGGCACCATCACTGGTTCACTACCAGCCACAGATTACTCTTCCCTGCAGGTGCGAGAGAGCGGGACAGGATGAGATGTCACACCCCCTCTCCACCCCCCGCCCCCCTCAAGGGATGATTGGTCACACCCCCTCCCCTCCCACCCCCCCCCCCGCTCCCCCCCCACCCAGGGGATGAGACGTCACCCCCCCTCCCACACCCCCCCCCCCCCCCAGGTGATGATTGGTCACACTCCCTCCCCACCGGACAGAGGATGACCGTCAGAGAGCTGCTCTCTCCGCTTTCTGCTTTTTTTTTCGTGCCCGGGCGCGCTGTCAGATTTTTTTCAAACTGCGCAAGCGCAGTTCAGAGCTCCGATTGGTCCGCCAACGCTAAGCCCCGCACACAGCGCGGATCAGGCCGGAGCTGGCAAAACGTGTATGGGCGCTGGAAAGAGGATTCCAGGCGCGGATCTATTTGATGCCCAGATCCGGCACTTAGACTCAAAATGGCAAAATTCCCCCTGTAACACACTACATTAAAAAAAATCTCTTTACCTCCAATCGGTTTCTTTTGCCAATTACTCCACCTCTTTGTCCCATAGTTACTGAGTCTCCCGCCATGGATCTCCTTATTTATCCCAACAAACCCCTTCACCATTTTGATGACCACTGTTAAACCTTCTCAAATTTTCTCTGCCCTAAGGAGAACAATCCCAGCTTCTCAATCCCTCCATGTACAGTATGAAAGTCCATCATCTCTAATACCATTTTAGTAAATCCCCTGTGTCCCATCTCTAAAATAGAGGGTAGATTGAATCAAGCAATAGAAGGAGGTGGGAGTACAGAGCAAAAAATGCATTATAAAGATGAAGAAACTGGCTCGCAAGCAACATGACCCTGCAAATATGCTGCTTAGCCAATACAATGCAAAAGATTAGTCTCGGAGAAATGCTGCAATGAATTACTCACCTTGTTCTTGGACTAATTATCTGTGTATCTCTGGGTGTTTCTTTGAGCAGATAATTTTGCCTAAAATACAGTTATGAAGTGGCAGCAGCGAAACAACCTGTAATTACATGTTAGCTGAATAATTTGCTGCTATTGTTCCTTTATATATTGGCATAGGTTATGCAATGAATGTCATTTCTGAAACCATATCATCAGAATGCTATTTGTGGTTATGAAGAGGTCGGGTTACAGGATTGGCAATTATACTGTGATAATTATATGGCTATGACTGTAATTCGAATTATAACAAAATCTGATTCTGTTGTGCGTGCAAAATGATAATTTATGATTCAGGCTGGTTGAATGTAAAGCACATCTTGCTGGCTGCATACACTTTGAATGGTAGACAGTCCAAGTCTTAGCTCAAGATGATCAAACACTAAAAATTAAGGACCAGTAGCCATTTGCCATAAGCTTTACAAGTGGCCTTGGTGACGTTCTTTCAATTAACTTTTGTTTCTCATTCTTTCAAGTTCCATTTCCTGCTTTAACCATCTCCTAGGGCAATGACATCTGTAAAATACTGGTCAGGTTTACACCAAATTAGAATTTGGTTTATTGACTATTCTCACTGCTTGTTCTATCTTATCATTTTGTCATGAATTGCTTCCACTTTTTCACTTGCTTCTCCTCAACTCATAACAGGACCAGTTCATACCTTGAATCCCTTTCTCCAGCTCCCAGCAAGGTGAATGGACATGAGCAAGGGGGTGTCGGATTACTAGACGGATGTAGGTGGCAGCTTCCAGATTATTTTCTCTTTACAGTGATATTGACTAGGAAGGTTCCTCCACGGGGAGCATGAGCTAATGGCTCCGTCCACAGTGGCAAGGCCAATGAAACATTATTCTGCTGCTTATTGGGTCGTTGAGAATGTTACTAAATGATTAAGATTGAATGCCAAGCAAAAAGACATTGAAAATGCAATGGGATGATGGAAAGCCATTAAACTTGTTTTGGTCCACAATTCCAATGACCTCTACTGTGATCATTTGTAATGAGGATGTACATCAAAATGTTCATGGTGTAGAGGACAGCTGACCTCCCCATGTTTGGTGAGATGAGTTAATTGACATAGTTTCAATGTGCTCCTGTGCAGTAATATGGGAATGTAGAGTGCCGCAGCTCTTAACAGGCTGCTGTTCCTTCCTATTCCACCACTGTCTGAACGCTGTAAAGAAGATAAAATGTCACCGAGGGCCAAGAGCTTAAACTACCTCATGATTGTTATAACATGTGACCACAAGAATCTTAAAGGTGAACTCGACAGATCATCATCTTTTTTTGGTTTAGCAATGCCTTTTTTTTTTGTAACTCGCTCCTTCCAAATTGCACCAAGTCCTCTTCACCTATCACCCCTGTGCTCACTGACCCATATTGGCTCCCACTCAAGCAATACCTTGATTCTAAAATTCTTATTTGTTTTCAAATCCTTCCATGGTCTCAATCCTCCATATCTCTGAAACTTTTTTTTGTTTTCTCATTCTGTTTTTTTCGTTGCCAACAGCTGCCCCTCTAAGCTGCATATCAGGGCTTCCTTCACCTGAATTGCGTGACACAGCCTCTGCTTCAACCTGTATTTTTAAACACTCCCAGCTCTATCTTTGCCTCGGTACAGCCATTGTTACTCATGTCCACTAAGCCTCTTCTGTTTGAAGCACTTGGAGAGCTTTTTTTTTCAAAGTCCTTTTTTTTTGACTCTCTGATTATTTCTTTTCCCTCCCCAGTGGCCAGCAAGTGCTATTCCACGTCCTTGTCGCCAGTTTTGGTGTTGTATCCGCAGGATTGTTGCTAGGAGGCCACAGAGGTTCAACAAACTAAGGAGCTTTATTAGAGTGATGTATTCAGTACAGATTGCAAACCTACCCTGCCAGTTACCCATGCAAACGATCATCACTTCTGGCACCATCACGCATGCATTATCTTCAAGTGCTCCGTTCAGCTTCAGTGCTGCTGAGAAGAAATCACTCTAAACCATTATAAATACACAACGGTGGTCCTCCTGGAGGAATTGTATCACAGGAAGAATTTCATTTTGAGGTGGAGGGAAACTCACTTCTGAGATCCACTGTGCAGTAAGCATGGCGGGAGATTGTCCACAGAGTCCCACACATCCACAGACCTAGAAAGAGATTAGGAAAAGGTTCTGGCCTGAGGGTGTGTGCCACAGTGTGCTTGCTTGGAGTATGTCACTTCAAATAAAGTGCCAGCCTGCCCTAATTGTCAGCCTTGGCATACTCACTTCTGAGTGAGAATGTCCAAAGCTCCAGAGAGTTGAGCACATAATCTTTGTGATGTGCAGAGGTTGTCAAAGGTGCTATAGAAATGTGAGTCTCTCATTCTTTGTTGTATGCATTTAGCAAGCAACATGTCCCCAATAATGTGTTCCATCAACATTATCTATTGGAGCATACTTAGTATTGGGCGTGCCACGGTGGCACAGGGGTTAACACTACTGTCTCACACCATCAGGGACCTGGCTTCAATTCCGACCTTGGGTGACGTTGTGGAGTTTGCACATTCTCCCCGTGTCTGCATGGGTTTCCTTCGGGTGCTCCGGTTTCCTTCCACAGTCCTAAGATGTGTGGGTAGGTTGATTGGCCATGCTAAATTGACCCTTAGTGACAGGGGGACTAGCAAGATAAATACATGGGGTTAAAAGGATAGTGCCTGGGTGGGATTGTTGACGGTACAGGCTCGGTAGGCCAAATGGCCTCCTTCCGCACTGTAGGATTCTATGTTTCTATGGCCAAGGCTGTTAACAAAAATCAGTAAATTGAACTAACAGACACTGGGCTTATCTTGCTCTGTGTCTATGCTTATTAATGGAAAATGTGTAAAACTTGTTTATATTTGATATCAATAAGTAAATCCTGAAAAGCAGGCATTACTTGACATCAGTCCTGGTCCAGCAACCTTTTTTCCCCCACACAGAAGACCACTCCACATTTGAAATGGTGATATATTAATCCATTTCCGTATATTTGGATTTTTCCACTATAAGAAGGCAATCTGGTCAAAAGGGTCCATTTCATTCTGTATGTTCTCGATAGCTGCTTCTTAGCTGCTGTATTTCTTTCCAAATGCACAGAACAAATTGGTTGTATTTTAGTTTCTAAACATATTAATTAAACTAAAATCACTTCTGACAGAAAGGGACAATGCTTGGCTTCATGTTAATGTTGTGTGATTGGCAAATGAAGGGGCTGTCAGCAATCCCTTTAATTCTTGAAAGAAAGCTCATCAAACACCTGACAAAATGCAGGTTTGAGACATGCATTATTAAACCATTTTGACTGCTGTAAAGAGATTAGAACTCCTGTCATGCAAACACTTGAGTAACAACTGAATAGGTTGTCAACTTACTATCTATATTAGGGCAATAAGAGTGAAATAGGAAAAAAGCACGCTTCTCAAAATTCAAGCCAAAGGAATTGTCATTTGCTGCTGTTGACATTTCCATCACTGTTTTCAGTTAACTATTTCTGCATTTAAAAATGCTTCATGCAAGCATGTGCCATGTTGTACAAGTCAGCATGAGTTGCATGTGTGATTACTAAATTAATGGGTCATTGGCCATCTCCATGGTGCTGCTGACATTTTATTGCCATTTATTGGGCGGCGAAGGCCTACTGGTATTATCACTGGACTATTAATCCAGTTCAGCTTCTGGTCAATGGTCATATCCAGGATGTTCTGGGGGCCCGGGTTCAAATCCCACCATGGCAGATGGTGGATTTGGGGGTGTCACGGTGACACAGTGGTTAGCACTGCTGCCTCACAGCGCTTAGGGACCAAGGTTCCGACCTTGGGTTACTGTCTGTGTGCAGTTTGCACATTGTCCCCATGTCTGCATGGGTTTCCTCCGGATGCTCCGGTTTCCTCCCACAGTTCAAAGATGTGCGGGTTAGGTTGATTGGCCATGCTAAATTGACCACAGTGTCAGGGGATTAGCAGGGTAAATATGTGGGGTTATGGGAAAGTAGCATGGGTGGGATTGTGGTCGGTGCAGACTCGATGGACCGAGTGGCCTTCTTTTACACTGTAGGGATTCTATGAATTTGAATTCAATAAAAAAAACCTGGAATTAAGAATCTACTGATGATCATGAAACCATTGTCGATTGTCAGAAATACCCACCTGGGTCAGTAATGTCCTTTAAGGAAGGATATTTGCCGTTCTTACCTGGTCTGGTCTACATGTGACTCCAGAGCCACAGCAATGTGGTTGACTCTCAACTGCCCTTGGACAACTAGGGATGGGCAATAAATGCTGGTCAGCCAGCGACATGCATATTCCATGAATGAATTTTTTTAAATTGAAGAAAAAGCTTTATCACCCAGAGGGCAGTGGGAGTATGGAACTCACTGCCTGAAAGGGTGGTAGAGGAATGAAACCTCACAACATTTAAGAAGCATTTAGATGACCACTTGGCACGGCTACGGACCAAGTGCTAGAAAAAGGGATTCAAATAGATAGATGCTTGATGGCCAGCACAGACACGATGGCAAAAATCTTTGACTCTAACTGCACCAGAAGTACAGCAGAAACCCTGTTTTGTGTGTGTAAATAGAGTATGTCAGGCCCATCCTGGCACTTGAACTAAACAGAGTTAGACTCCCTGGAGAAGGTAGTATCCCTTTGATTAGGGAGCCAGTTCAAGCCTTGGAGCCTGATTAACATTCTAAATTTAGCGGCACAGTAAATAGTGTAAATGGGAAAAGAACATTGGGGGACATTGATAGAATAAATAGGTGAGTCAAACTGTGGGAGATGGAATTCAATGTAAGGAAAAATGGGAAAGAAGCTCAACTGTGGAAGGGGTAGAGAGGTGTAACAAATCGCTAAAAATGAATGCACAGATACAAACAGTGTTTAAAAGCCTAATGAAGTGTTGTTATCTCAAGGGCGCTGGAATTCAGTATGGTGAACGTTTTATTACAGCTGTACACAGCTCAGGTTAAACCCCATCTAACATATTGCATTCGATCTGATCACTGCACTTCAGCAAATAATATTGATTTGATTTATTATTGTCATGCGTATTGGGATACAGTGAAAAGTATTGCTTCTTGTACACTACACAGACAAAGCATACCGTTCATAAAGTACATAGGA
Source organism: Mustelus asterias (assembly GCF_964213995.1). Taxonomy (NCBI): domain Eukaryota; kingdom Metazoa; phylum Chordata; class Chondrichthyes; order Carcharhiniformes; family Triakidae; genus Mustelus; species Mustelus asterias. The sequence goes on from NC_135806.1 coordinate 26,560,343, forward strand.
GAGAAGGAAAGGAGAAGATGCAGAATATAGTGTTACAGTCATAGCTAGGGTGTAGAGAAAGATCGGGTTAACATATGGTAGGCTTTTCGACTACTGGCTTTTTTTTAAACAGGTGTGTAGTGCGGATTCAGTAAATGTTGCATTCTGACGACAGGTTTCATAGACTAGGCTCGAATTTTCTTGAATATAGAAGAATAAGCAATAATTTAATTTCCGATAATCAAACGTGTTGATAGCTGATATAGACAAAAACTATTTCCTCTGGTCCGGAACAAGGGAGAATGATCTTGCAATAGAACTGGATTATCAGGTGTCAGGTCAGAAAATCCTTCTTTGCATGAAGTATGGCTGTTAATTACTCATGATGTGGAGATGTCGGCGTTGGACTGGGGTAAACACAGTAAGGGGTCTAACAACACCAGGTTAAAGTCCAACAGGTTTATTTGGTAGCAAACGCCACTAGCTTTCGGAGCGCTGCTCCTTCGTCAGGTGAGTGGAAGATCAGGTAAGATCTTCCACTCACCTGACGAAGGAGCAGCGCTCCGAAAGCTAGTGGCGTTTGCTACCAAATAAACCTGTTGGACTTTAACCTGGTGTTGTTAGACCCTTTACTGTTAATTACTCAGCATAATTATGCCCCATAAAGGCATGTCATAATAATAACTTTAAATATGGATTCTTTGTCTGGAAGCTTCTGGAACTGTTTTTATTTAAAATGGACACTGATGAACTGTTAATGTGGCTTCCAAGAATTGGGTGACCTTTGTAACTTCAACAGACCATCTCAAGCTTCCAGAATGTTCCAGAAAGTAATTAGATGTACATGGGGGGGGCCTCCCCTCCGTACTAGACATGCCTAGACTGCATATCTCTGTGGAAATTGTACTTTCTCAGAAAGACAGTGGAACCCATTTCAGACTAAGATATGTCAACACCAATATCCTGAAACCATCCAGAACTGAATTCCTGGGTCTTTTCAGAAACAAAGACGGTCTCCAGCCCCGAAGGCTGGAAACAATAGTGCAATTTGCGGTTAATCAAAATAAACCTAACATCATATTTGGAAAGAAGCTGTAACCAGTCACATGGCAAGGCAGCCTTGTATTGGGCTGCCCATTTTGATCATTCAAACTGACAGTCTGCAGCCTGCTTGCAAAACTCCAAATCTGCCTGTAAAGAGATTTGACCTCCTAGTATGAAAACCATTAATACCTAACTTTGTGACTTGCTGAACATTCAGCTCTTCAAGGGAATCCTGCAATAATCCTGATATCTGACTTTAGCTATTTAATCCCAAAACTACAATTCAGGAGTGGAAACAGACCTCTTCCTTTATAGGGCCCACAGTGACTTTTCTTCTACCACAAGCCCAACACATGAACTATGAACTATTCTTTTGATTTACAACTTGTAAAAATGTACTCTTTTCTTTAATTGTACCTTTCTTGTGTGCATGGGAGTAACTGATGTAACATTTAGACTTTTGGGTTGAATGCGTGAATAATTAACCCTCTTTATTGAAACCCATGAAAGCATTTGCTATTATTTCTAAATTGACCACATACTCCAGGGGCTAAGAACCATACACATCTTCATCTCCAAAACCACACTCTTTATGAACAAGAAGAGAAAGGGTTTTAATTCTCTTCCAATCCTGTCCGTGTTAATGATGGAAAGTTGGAACTCTGCCAAAAAAGCTATTGAGGACAGGACAGTTGAAAATTTCAAGATTTTTCTTAGGCAAGGATATGAGGGATATGGAACTCAGGAAGGAGGATGCTTAAGATTTGGATCAGTCATGGTCTAATTGTACGGTGAAATAGGTTTGAGCGACAGTGACCTAGACCTGATATTGTTTTCCTAGGATTAAAATGAAGTCCAACATAGTTTGTAATTCCTGTTTAAAGGTACAAAAAAACATTAAGAAGGAAGAAGTGAGACTTGTATTAGGAAAGTATTAGGAAAGAGCTTGGCGAAGATAGGGATTTAGAAGAGTATACGGCTTGTAGGAAGGGACTAAAGAAGGAAATTAGGAGAGCCAGAAGGGGTCACGAGAAGGCCCTGGCAGGTAGGATTAAGGAGAACCCTAAGGCGTTCTATAAATATGTGAAGAGTAAAAGGATGAGACGTGATGGAATAGGGCCTATAAAAGGTGAAGGCGGGAAAGTCTGTACGGAACCAGTAGAAATGGAAGAGGTGCTCAATGAGTCTTTTGCCTCGGTTTTCACAGAGGAGAAGGACCTGGGTGGATGAACTGCGGGCGTGCGGTGGACTGAAAGGATTGAGTATGTGGACTTTAAGAAAGAGGTTGTGCTGGAAGCTTTGAAGGGAATCAAGATAGATAAGTCGTCGGGTCCGGATGGGATGTACCCCAAGTTATTGTGGGAGGCGAGGGAAGAGATTGCAGAGCCTCTGGCGATGATCTTTGCGTTGTCGATGGAGACGGGAGAGGTGCCAGAGGATTGGAGGATTGCAGATGTGGTTCCTATTTTCAAGAAGGGGAATAGGGATAGCCCAGGTAATTACCGACCGGTGAGTCTAACCTCAGTGGTTGGTAAACTGATGGAGAAGATCCTGAGGGACAGGATATATGAGCATTTAGAGAGGTTTAGTATGCTCAAGAATACTCAGCATGGCTTTGTCAAGGGCAGATCGTGCCTTACGAGCCTGGTGGAGTTCTTCGAAAATGTGACTAAACACATTGACGAAGGGAAAGCGGTAAATGTGGTTTATATGGATTTAAGCAAGGCGTTTGATAAGGTCCCCCATGCAAGGCTTCTAGAAAAAGTGAGAGGGCATGGGATCCAAGGGGCTGCTGCCCGGTGGATCCAGAACTGGCTTGCCCAAAGGAGGCAGAGACTGGGTATAGATGGGTCTTTTTCTAAATGGAGGTCGGTCACCAGTGGTGTGCCCCAGGGATCTGTTCTGGGACCTTGCTGTTTGTCATTTTCATAAATGACCTGGATGAGGAAGCGGAGGGATCAGTTGGTAAGTTTGCCGATGACACGAAGGTTGGTGGGGTTGTGGATAGTCTGGAGGGATGTCAGAAGTTACAGAGGGACATAGATAGGATGCAAGACTGGACGGACAAGTGGCAGATGGACTTCGACCCAGATAAATGGTCCATTTTGGTAGGTCCAATGGGATGAAGGAGTACAATATAAAGGGAAAGACTTTTAGTACTGTAGAGGATCAGAAGGACCCTGGGGGTCCGGGTCCATAGGACTCTAAAATCGGCCCCGCAGGTGGAGGAGGTGGTTAAGAAGGCGTATGTTGTGCTGGCCTTTATCAATCGAGGGATTGAGTTTAGGAGTCCGGGGATAATGATGCAGCTATATAAGACCCTCGTCAGACCCCACTTGGGGTACTGTGCTCAGTTCTGATCGCCTCACTATAGGAAGGATGTGGAAAAGATATAAAGGGTGCAGAGGAGATTTACAAGGATGTTGCCTGGATTGAGTGGCATGCCTTATGAGGATAGGCTGAGGGAGCTCGGTCTTTTCTCCTTGGAGAGACGTAGGATGAGAGGAGACCTAATAGAGGTGTATAAGATGTTGAGAGGCATAGATCGGGTGGACTCTCAGAGGCTTTTTCCCAGGGTGGAAATGGCTGCTACGAGAGGACACAGGTTTAAGGTGCTGAGGGGTAGGTACAGGGGAGATGTTAGGGGCAAGTTTTTCACACAGAGGGTGGTGGGCGAGTGGAATCGGCTGCCATCAGTGGTGGTGGAGGCGAACTCAATAGGGTCTTTTAAGAGACTCCTGGATGAATACATGTAGCTTAATAGGATGGAGGGTTATAGGTAGGTCTAGAAGGTAGGGATGTGTTCGGCACAACTTGTGGGCCGAAGGGCCTGTTTGTGCTGTAGTTTTTCTATGTTTCTATGAAAGTACTTTCGTGACTGGAGGCCAGTGACGTACCACAGGATCCATGCTGGGTCCCCTATTGTTGGTCATTTATATAAAT